>NW_027142609.1:214571-314453 GCF_026170545.1 Melanerpes formicivorus | reverse complement strand
AATGGGTTGTCCAGGGAGGTGGTTGGGGCCCTGTCCCTGGAGGTGTTTAAGCCCAGGCTGGATGAGGCTCTGGCCAGGCTGATCTAGTGTGGGGTGTCCCTGCCCATGGCAGGGGGCTTGGAACTAGCTGATCCTTGTGGTCCCTTCCAACCCTGACTGATTCTATGAATTCTATGATTCTATGAAAATTCTTCTGGGGCCCAAAGGCAAAATCCATTAGCTTCTCAAACCAAACCACCCTCCTGAAGCCACTTCTAGAAGCACTTTTTGGCTCACTTGCCTCCCCCAACCTCCCCCAAGCCATCACTGTGGAAATGACACAGCAGTTCCTAAAGGATCAGAGCATGGAAGGGCCAGGAGACAGCTCTGAAGGGACCTGAGGCTTTGTGGTTTGGGTTGGGGTTGGTTTTTCCATCCCCCCCCCCACCCTTTCCAGGAGAAGAAAAGCTGAATATTTCATAGGCTACACGCTTCAAAAGTTGATTAATGTTTCAGTGTGTGGCAAAGCCAAGCCCCAGGGACACGTTTCCTGATGGAAGGTTCTTGGAGCTGCCAGGAGGACTCCAGCCAGCCAAACCCCCTCTGAGGATGAGCTTCCTCTAACCCCCTGCAGAATGGCTCCTGCCAGGCTTTGGGGCTTCACAAATGTCCCAGTCCAACACTCCACCTCCAAGTGTGGGGCACTCGTGCTCCCCCAGGGGGGCTGCATGCTGAGGTAGCCAAGTTGGCTAAGAGCAGCTGGGCAGAGGGGGTTTTGGTGTCCCCTTCCACCCAGCTCCTTCACATCTGAGGGGACTAGGGGGAATGGAGCAAAACAAAGTGGGTAGATTCAGATTGGGTGTGAGGAAGAAGTTGTTCCCCAGGAGGGTGGTGAGAGCCTGGCACAGGTTGCCCAGGGAGGTGGTGGAAGGTAGCCCTGCCCATGGTAGGAGAGCTGGAACTGGATGGTCTTTAAATTCCCAAATCACAGCCTGGGCTGCAGCAAGAGGCCAGCAGGGCAAGGGAGGTGATTCTCCCCCTCTGCTCTGCTCTGGTGAGACCACACCTGGAGTACTGTGTCCTGCTCTGGAGCCCCTAGCACAGGAAGGATCTGGAGGTGCTGGAAGGTGTCCAGAGAAGGGCCAGGAGGATGAGCAGAGGGCTGGAACTGCTCTGCTATGAGGGCAGACTGAGAGAGTTGGGGCTGTTCAGTCTGGAGAAGAGAAGGCTCCCAGGAGACCTTCTTGTGGCCTTCCAGGATCTGAAGGGGGCTCCAAGAAAGCTGGGGAGGGACTTTTGAGGGTGTCAGGGAGTGATAGGACTGGGGGGGAATGGAGCAAAACTAGAAGTGGGTAGATTCAGATTGGATGTGAGGAGGAAGAAGTTGTTCCCCAGGAGGGTGGTGAGAGCCTGGCACAGGTTGCCCAGGGAGGTGGTGGAAGCCTCCTGCCTGGAGGTGTTTGCAGCCAGGCTGGATGTGGCTGTGAGCAACCTGCTGTGGTGTGAGGTGTCCCTGGGCATGGCAGGGGGGTTGGAACTGGCTGAGCCTTGAGGTCCCTTCCAACCCTAACAGTTCCATGATTCCATGAACTACAGTAGGTTGATACAGCCAGGTAGAGAACTGCTCATGGTTTGATGGTCCATGAACCATGGAACTGCTGAGGTTGGAAGTGAGCTTTGAGATTATCCAGTACCTGAAGGGGGCTACAAGAGGGCTGCAGAGGGACTGTTTCCAAAGGCCTGCAGTGACAGGATGAGGGGCAATGAGGGGGTTGAAATTAGTGAAGAGCAGATTCAGATTGGATGTTAGGAGCAAGTTCTGCACCATGAGGGTGGTGGAACACTGGGACAGGTTGTGCAGAGAGGTACTTGAGACCCCATCCCTGGAGATATTCAAGGTGAGGCTTGATAAGCCTCAGAGCAACCTGATCTAGTTGAGGATGTCCCTGCTGACTGCAGAAAGGGTTGGGCTGGATGACTTTTGGAGGTCCCTTCTAATCCAAACTGTTCTATGAGTCCATGATTCCTACCTTAGTCCACCTGCTTGGCCAATGAGATGACTTTATCAAGCTTTTTCCTGCTGTTGATCGACCTGGGGGCATCTTCTCCACTTCCTTCCAGGCTGTCGAGGAGCTATGGCCCCAGTCACAGAATCACACAGAATCAGCCAGGTTGGAAGAGACCTCCAAGATCACCAAGTCCAACTGGTCACCCAACCCAGAATCAACACAGAATCATAGAATCATAGAATCAATAAGGTTGGAAGAGACCTCAAAGATCATCAAGTCCAACCTGACACCCAACACCTCATGACTACTAAACCATGGCTCCAAGTGCCACATCCAATCCCCTCTTGAACACCTCCAGGGATGGGGACTCCACCACCTCCCTGGGCAGCACATTCCAATGGCGAACAACTCTCCCAGAGAAAGAACTTTCTCCTCACCTCCAGCCTAAACCTTCCCTGGCGCAGATTGAGACTGTGTCCTCTTGTTCTGGGGCTGCTTGCCTGGGAGAAGAGACCAACCCCCACCTGGCTACAACCTCCCTTCAGGGAGTTGCAGACAGCAAGAAGGTCTCCCCTGAGCCTCCTCTTCTCCAGGCTAAGCAACCCCAGCTCCCTCAGCCTCTCCTCACAGGGCTGTGCTCCAGACCCCTCCCCAGCTTTCTTGCCCTTCTCTGGACACCTTCCAGCAGCTCAACATCTTTCCTAACCTGAGGGGCCCAGAACTGGACACAGGACTCAAGGTGTGGCCTAAGCAGTGCTGAGCCCAGGGGCACAATGACCTCCCTGCTCCTGCTGGCCAGACTGTTCCTGATGCAGGCCAGGATGCCCTTGGCCTTCTTGGCCCCCTGAGCACACTGCAGGCTCATGTTCAGGCAGCTGTCAATCAGCACCCCCAGGTCCCTCTCTGCCTGGCTGCTCTCAACCACTCTGACCCCAGCTTGTAGCTCTGCCTGGGGTTGCTGTGGCCAAAGTGCAGCCCCTGGCACTTGGACTTGTTTAATGCCATCCTGTTGGGCTCTGCCCATCTGTCCAGCCTGGCAAGGTCCCTCTGCAGAGCCCTTATGCCCTCTAACAGATCAAGTCCTGCTCCCAGCTTGGTGTCATCTGCAAATTTCTGATGACTGACTCAATCCCCTCATCCAGATCATCAATAAAGATATTGAACAGAGCCAACCAGGTTGGAAGAGGCCTCCAAGATCACCAAGTCCAACCCATCACCCAACCCTAACTAATCAACCAGACCATGGCACTAAGTGCCTCATCCAGGCTGGTCTTAAACAGCTCCAGGGATGCTGACCCAACCTGTTCCCTGGGCAGCCCTTTCCAGTGGCCAATCTCTCTTTCTGGGAACAACTTCTTCCTAAGGTCAAGCCTAAACTTCCCCCCTGGCACAGCTTGTGCCTGTGTCCTCTTCTTCTGGTGCTGGTTGCTTGGGAGAAGAGACCAACTTGCTTGCTGGTTGCCCTGCCCTGTCTGGCTTCTCTTGAGAAGTTCCCTGCTCAGAGAGCTCATTTGCTTCCCGGTTCAGCCTGACTGCTCTCAGCAGCTGCTTCAGCTTGTTCTGCCCCAATTCCTGCCGCTCTGAGCCTTCCCTCCTATCTCTTCATCAGCAGAAGGGCAACACGGGGAGGCCACACAGACGTGTTAATGAAATGTGAATTATTAACTGCAGCTTGCTGAGGGAGATATGGACAGGGGGAAGGTGGGGAGAGGTGGGGGGAGGTGGGGGGGAGGGCTGACGGCTGGCTATTAATATGTAAAGTGGGCGCCGCTCCCTCCTTTGGCTGGAGGGGAAGAGCGGCTTTGAGCCTCAGTCCCCTTCCAGGGCCGGGATGGGTAATGAGATAACCTGACTGCCACTTCTCTCCCCCTCTTCCTTTCTTTCTTTCACTTCCCCCCCTCCCTCCCCCTTGATAAAAGGACAGAGGGGAATGTAGACAATTAAAAGGAGGATTCCAATCGGCCTCGGAGAGATTCAATGAATAATAATGGACCTCCAGCTGCTAATGTGCTTAAGGACTTCCAAGTCTCGAGTGTCTAACCAGCTTAAGGGGCTGTGCCACGGATCTCATCTCTATCTGTAAATGGGAAAGGCAGGGGGAAGGGGTGGGAGGTAGGAGGGGAAGGGGGGGTTCCTGCCTCTGACTACAGATGAGGGGTTTGGAGCACAAGCCCTGTGAGGAGAGGCTGAGGGAGCTGGGGTTGCTTAGCCTGCAGAAGAGGAGACTCAGGGGAGACCTTCTTGCTGTCTACAACTCCCTGAAGGGAGGTTGTAGCCAGGTGGGGGTTGGTCTCTTCTCCCAGGCAAGCAGCACCAGAACAAGAGGACACAGTCTCAAGCTGTGCCAGGGGAAGTTTAAGCTCTGGATGTTAGGAAGAAGTTCTTCCCAGCAAGAGAGATTGGCCATGGAAATGTGCTGCCTAGGGAGGTGGTGGAGTCACCATCCCTGGAGGTGTTTAGGAAGAGCCTGGATGAGGCACTTGGTGCCATGGTTTAGTTGATTGGATGGTGTTGGATGATAGGTTGGACTTGATGATCTCAAAGGTCTTTTCCAACCTGGTTTGGTCCATCCCATCCCATCCCATCCCATTCCATTCCATCCCACTCCATTCCATTCTACTCCATTCCATTCTACTCCATTCCATTCCATTCTACTCCATTCCATTCCATTCTACTCCATTCCACTCCATTCCCTTCCCAGTCACTTGCTGAGCCTTTTGCAAGGATGCTGTGACAGCAGCAAACCAGGCAAGTCAGCCTAACAGCTCTCCAATGCAGCATTAGGCCCTTCCAGCACGAGCAGCTTCCCTGATTAACCCACTTCTGCAAGTCCCCTACAGCTGGTGATGCTCATAGTGGCCTCAAAACATCCAGAGAGGGGTTCAGTGTGCAGTGAAAATAGAAACAGCATCTTGTTTGCTTTTCTCACCTCACAGAAGCATGATCACAGAAGTGCCTGGTTGGAAAAGACCAACCATAGCCTAACATCTCCCTGGACACAGCTGTTAGAGTATGCCATCAAATCATAGAGTGGGTTAGGCTGGCAGGGACCTCAGAGGTCATCTACTCCAACCTCCTTGCCATGGGCAGGGACACCTCTCAGCTAGACTTGGTTGCCCAAGGCCTCATCCAAACACCCCCAAGGAGAAGGCATCCACAACCACTATTCCAGAGTCTCACCACCTTTGTACTGAAGAACATCTTCCCAAGATCCAGCCTAAACCTCCTCTCCCTCAGCTTCGAACCATCCCCCCTTGTCCTGTCTCTAGACACCCATAGGAAAAGTCCCTCTGAAGCCTTCCTGTAGGATCCCTTCAGGTACTGAAAGGCAGCTCTAAGGTTCCCCCAGCCTTCCTGTAGGATCCAGAGGAAGTTTAGGCTGGAGGTGAGGAGAAAGTTCTTCACTGAGAGTTGTTAGCCACTGGGATGTGCTGCCCAGGGAGGTGGTGGAGTCCCCATCCCTGGAGGTGTTCAAGAGGGGATTGGATGTGGCACTTGGAGCCATGGTCTAGTCATGAGGTGCTGGGTGACAGGTTGGACTCGATGATCTCTGAGGTCTCTTCCAACCTTATTGATTCTATGATTCCTTCAGGTATTGGAAGTCAGCTCTAAGGTCCCCCTAGAGTCCTCTCTTCTCCAGGCTGATCACCCCCAGCTCCCTCAGCCTATCCTCATAGCAGAGGTGGTGCTCCAGCCCTTGGATCATCCTTGTGGCCCTTCTCTGTCTCTGGCACAAGCCTTCCACTCTCCCCCTGCAGCCTCCCTCACTGAGCCCCTTGCCCAAGGCAGCCTCCTCTCCTTGACTCCTTCAGGTTTCTCCCATGCTCAGGAGTTTCTGTGGAGGGTCAAGGCATGCAGAGGGGGGAGAGCAAAGGAGAAGGCAGAAAGCACTGGCTCAGCCTGGAGCTCTCCACGGAGCTGTGCCCCCTCTCTCCCCATCAGAAGGCTTGGGGGTAACTCTTGCAGAACCACAGCAACAGCTCCAGAGGCTGGCAAGCAGCTGATCAAAGGCATGAGGAGCATTAGCTAGGTGAGGGCTGCTCAGCCTTTGAAAGGGATGCATCAGAGATCTGAGAATCTCCAGAAGAGCTGTTTCCACCTTTCCTGGAGCAAAGACTAGGGGCATCAGAGGGAGCTCACAAGTTCAGAACAAACAGAATGAGCTATTTTTATACCCAGTGTATCTCTGTGCCCTGGGACTCTCCAAGAGAGGCTCTGTGGCTGCTAAAAGCTCGTCAGAGTACATACAAAACCTGGTTTTTTTCCTGCTGAGAGCTTGTCTGTGGAGGCTGTTATGTACAAACACAGCAGCTGTGGGTGAGGAGGTCCCTGCTCTGCAAGCCATGGGAGGCTGGGGAAGTATCCTGGAGCACTGCCACAACTGCTTGCCCTGAGCTTACACAGCAGCCCACTGCTGCCTGCACCACAGAGGGGATCTGCCCTAGGGAAGCCACTTCTGGAGTGTGGGGTCCAGTTCTGGGCTGCCCAGTTCAAGAGACAAGGAACTACTGGAGAGAGGCCAGGGGAGGCTACAAAGATGGTGAGGGGCTGGGGGCATCCCTGTGAGGAGGGAAGGCTGAGAGACTTGGGGCTGTTCATCCTGGAGGAGAGCAGCCTGAGAGGAGATCTGATCAGTGCTCAGTAGGGGGCAAGAGGATGGGGCCAGATCCTTTCCAGTGGTGCTCAGTGACATGACAGGGGACAGAGGGCACACACTAGAAGCCAGAAGGTTCCATCTGACCAGGAGGAAAAACTTTGCTGCAAGGGTGCTGGAGCCCTGGAGCAGGCTGCCCAGAGAGGTTGTGGAGTCTCCTTCTCTGGAGAGATTCCAAGCCCATCTGGATGAGATCCTGAGCAACCTGCTGTGGCTGATGCTGTTTTAGCATGGGGAGGGTGGAGTAGATCATCACCAGAGGACCCTTCCAGCCACCATCAACTTGGAATTCTGGGATCTTGTGCTTGGGGGATGCCTGCTCTGATTGGCACAACTGTTATCACAGCAGCATAAACTCACAGAACTGTCAGGCTTGGAAGGGACCTCAAGGCTCAGCCAGCTCCAAGTCCCCTGCCATGCCCAGGGACACCTCACACTGCAGCAGGTTGCTCACAGCCACATCCAGCCTGGCTGCAAACACCTCCAGGCAGGAGGCTTCCACCACCTCCCTGGGCAACCTGTGCCAGGCTCTCACCACCCTCATGGGCAACAACTTCTTCCTCACATCCAATCTCAATCTACCCACTCCTAGTTTTGCTCCATCTCCCCCAGTCCTATCACTCCCTGGCACCCTGCAAAGTCCCTCCCCAGCTTTCTTGTAGCCCCCTTCAGATACTGGAAAGCCACAAGGAAGTCTCCTCAGAGCCTTCTCTTCCCTAGAGGACTCAGTCTCAAGCTGTGCCAGGGGAGGTTCAGGCTGGATGTTAGGAAGAAGTCCTTCCCAGCAAGAGAGATTGGCCATTGGGATGTGCTGCCCAGGGAGGTGGTGGAGTCCCCATCCCTGGAGGTGTTTAGGAGGAGCCTGGCTGGGGTGCTTGGTGCCATGGTTTAGTTGATCAGATGGTGCTGGGTGATAGGTTGGACTTGACGATCTCAAAGGTCTCTTCCAACCTGGTTTATTCTATCCTATCCTTTTCTATCCTATCCTTTTCTATCCTATCCTATCCTATCAGTCTGTCCTCACAGGAGAGGTGCTGCAGCCCTCTGCTCATCCTCCTGGCCCTTCTCTGGACACCTTCCATCACATTCCTGTAATGTGGCCTCCAGAACCAGAATCACAGAACGGGTTGGGTTGGAAGGGACCTTTAAAAGTCACCTGGTCCAACCCCTGCCTGCAGTCAGCAGGGACATTCCTGGTCCCCACAGCCATTTGCCTTCACACCTCAGTAGTTCCCAGACGTGGCTGCAGAGACAGGAGGTCCACTCTGCTCCAGCTTTGGGGAAAACCTGGGGGATTTGTGAGCTGTCACAGGGAGCACGGAGCGGGGCTGGAGTTTAACAGCTACAGATGCTGACAGCGGGGAGGGAGGAGGGGGACAGTTGCATAAGCTGGCACTGGAGGCTCACTGGTCCCTGGCACTGCAGGCAGGTCTACCTCCCTCCACACAGAAGAGCTGGGGAGAGAGAAGTTGTGTAAGGTCAGCCTAGACATGGCTGCATCATGCAAGTTTAAAGCCTTCCAAGCAGGATAAGGTCTCAGCTCATTCATTCGACCTGAAGGATGGGGATGCACAAGCGATAGCAGAGCAGGGTAATTAGCTAATTAGGGGAGCTGACTAATCAGCTCGTTCAGAAAGGCTTCTCATTGTTATTCAGGGAAGCCTGGAGAGCTTTGGCAGGGAGCGAGGTGCAGCCCACCGGGCAGAGAGAACAGAGAGCTGCCTAAAGCTGAGCACCTTCAGAACCTCCTGGAGTGGCTTAAAACCTCTTTGTCATAGAATCATAAGGGTGGGAAGTGACCTCGAGGATCAGCCAGTTCCAAACCCCTGCCATGCCCAGGGACACCTCACACTGCAGCAGGTTGCTCACAGCCACATCCAGCCTGGCTGCAAACACCTCCAGGCAGGAGGCTTCCACCACCTCCCTGGGCAACCTGTGCCAGGCTCTCACCACCCTCATGGGCAACAACTTCTTCCTCACATCCAATCTCAATCTACCCACTCCTAGTTTTGCTCCATCTCCCCCAGTCCTATCACTCCCTGGCACCCTGCAAAGTCCCTCCCCAGCTTTCTTGTAGCCCCCTTCAGATACTGGAAAGCCACAAGGAAGTCTCCTCAGAGCCTTCTCTTCCCTAGAGGACTCAGTCTCAAGCTGTGCCAGGGGAGGTTCAGGCTGGATGTTAGGAAGAAGTCCTTCCCAGCAAGAGAGATTGGCCATTGGGATGTGCTGCCCAGGGAGGTGGTGGAGTCCCCATCCCTGGAGGTGTTTAGGAGGAGCCTGGCTGGGGTGCTTGGTGCCATGGTTTAGTTGATCAGATGGTGCTGGGTGATAGGTTGGACTTGACGATCTCAAAGGTCTCTTCCAACCTGGTTTATTCTATCCTATCCTTTTCTATCCTATCCTTTTCTATCCTATCCTATCCTATCAGTCTGTCCTCACAGGAGAGGTGCTGCAGCCCTCTGCTCATCCTCCTGGCCCTTCTCTGGACACCTTCCATCACATTCCTGTAATGTGGCCTCCAGAACCAGAATCACAGAACGGGTTGGGTTGGAAGGGACCTTTAAAAGTCACCTGGTCCAACCCCTGCCTGCAGTCAGCAGGGACATTCCTGGTCCCCACAGCCATTTGCCTTCACACCTCAGTAGTTCCCAGACGTGGCTGCAGAGACAGGAGGTCCACTCTGCTCCAGCTTTGGGGAAAACCTGGGGGATTTGTGAGCTGTCACAGGGAGCACGGAGCGGGGCTGGAGTTTAACAGCTACAGATGCTGACAGCGGGGAGGGAGGAGGGGGACAGTTGCATAAGCTGGCACTGGAGGCTCACTGGTCCCTGGCACTGCAGGCAGGTCTACCTCCCTCCACACAGAAGAGCTGGGGAGAGAGAAGTTGTGTAAGGTCAGCCTAGACATGGCTGCATCATGCAAGTTTAAAGCCTTCCAAGCAGGATAAGGTCTCAGCTCATTCATTCGACCTGAAGGATGGGGATGCACAAGCGATAGCAGAGCAGGGTAATTAGCTAATTAGGGGAGCTGACTAATCAGCTCGTTCAGAAAGGCTTCTCATTGTTATTCAGGGAAGCCTGGAGAGCTTTGGCAGGGAGCGAGGTGCAGCCCACCGGGCAGAGAGAACAGAGAGCTGCCTAAAGCTGAGCACCTTCAGAACCTCCTGGAGTGGCTTAAAACCTCTTTGTCATAGAATCATAAGGGTGGGAAGTGACCTCGAGGATCAGCCAGTTCCAAACCCCTGCCATGCCCAGGGACACCTCACACTGCAGCAGGTTGCTCACAGCCACATCCAGCCTGGCTGCAAACACCTCCAGGCAGGAGGCTTCCACCACCTCCCTGGGCAACCTGTGCCAGGCTCTCACCACCCTCATGGGGAACAACTTCTGCCTAACATCCAATCTGAATGTATTAATTTCTAGGTTTTGTTCCATTCCCCCCAGTCCTATCACTCCCTGACACCCTAAAAAGTCCTCTGAGGTTGCCCTGCTGAAGGACAGGAGGGATGAGGGCACCCTCAGGATGTCTGCAGATGACACCAGATTGGGTGGCAGTGTTGATCTGCTTGAGGGTAGGGCAGGGCAGGATAGGGCAGGATAGGATAGGATAGGGCAGGATAGGATAGGATAGGGCAGGATAGGATAGGATAGGATAGGATAGGATAGGATAGACCAGGTTGGAAGAGACCTTCAAGATCATCGAGTCCAACCTATCACCCAACACCACCTAATCAACTAAACCATGGCACCAAGCACCCCATCCAGTCTCCTTCTAAACACCTCCAGGGATGGTGACTCCACCACCTCCCCAGGCAGCCCATTCCAATGAATGAAAGGCTTTGCAGATGGATCTGGGCTAATGGGATGAGATTCAACAAGGCCAAGTGCTGTGTCCTACACCTGGGTCACAACAACCCCCATGAGCGCTCCAGGCTTGGAGCAGGGTGGCTGGAAACTGCCCAGCAGGAAAAGGACTTATTGGATGACAGCTGGGTGAACAGGAGCCAGGGTGTGCAAAGGTGGCCAAGAAGGCCACCAGCATCCTGGCCTGGATCAGCAGTAGTGTGGGCAGCAGCACCAGGGCAGTAATTGTCCCCCAGGACTCAGCACCGGGGAGACTGCACCTCAAATACTGAGGTCACTTTTGGGGCCCCACACTCCAGAAAGGACATTGAGGTGCTGGAGCAGGTCCAGAGAAGTGCAACAAAGCTGGGGAAGGGTCTGGAGAACAGGGCTGGTGAGGAGCAGCTGAGGAAACTGGGAGTGTTCATCCTGGGTAAGAGAAGGCTGAGGGGAGACCTTCTTGCTCTCTGCAACTACCTGAAAGGAGGTTAGAGTGAGGTGGGTGTTGGTTTCCCTAGCATCAAGTGACAGGATGAGAGAAAATGGCCTCAAGCTGTGCCAGGGGAGGTTTAGGCTGGGCATTAGGAATGATTTCTTTGCTGCAAGAGTCAGCAGGCATTGGAACAGGCTGCCCAGGGGGGTGGTGGAGTCACCATCCCTGGAGGTGTTCAAAAATACATGGACATGGCACTTCAGGCCATGGTTTAATGGCCAGGGTAGTGTTGGGTTGATGGCTTAGAGGTCTTTTGGAACCAAAACAACTCACTGGAGGTGTTTAGGAAGAGCCTGGGTGGGGTGCTTGGTGCCATGGTTTAGTTAATCAGCTGGTGCTGGGTGATAGGTTGGACTTGATGATCTCAAAGGTCTCTTCCAACCTGGTTAATTCTATTCTATTCTATTCTATTCTACTCAACTCAACTCTATTCCACTCTACTCTACTCTACTCTACTGATTCCATGGGACCAGCCCTACTTGTGCTCCTCTAGCAAGCAGCCGGTCTGGCTCCTTCACTGACTGGCCTTCTTCTGGGCAAGGGGCAGGAGAGCAGATGGTCTCCTCTCCACTGGCCTGCACTGGCAGAGGGAGATTTATTTGCCTAGGACTCAACAGCTATATTTAACCTCCTCCCAAACATCACCCAGGCAGCTCCGACGAGTCCAGCGGTGCCAGCGCTATCGGCTAATGAACGCCCAGGGTGGAACAAAGCTGCTGCTCTCCTCTTCTCTGAGAGCTGGCCCTGCCCAGGGAGAGAAATGTCAATAAAAAAACCCAGATATTTAAGTTGAGAAGGGAAGGGGGAAGGAGGGGAAGGAAAGAACACAGATGTCCAACCTGCAGCTCCTACCCATCTCCCCTCCCTTTCTCCGCTCCCCTCCAGCGTCCTTGCCCACCTCCGGCAGCGGTATCACACCGCTGCTGCGGGCAGCCAGGGATGGATGTTTGAACAGCCCTTGGATCAATATTTGTGCAAAGGGAAAGCTGGTGCATCACAGGGCTACAAATTAACCTCTTGGCCCACACTCAACGCTGGCACAAGGGGGGGCCTGCAGGAGCAGCACATTCCCCTGGGCGGGGGGAAAAAGTGTGACACACATTTCATAACACAGAGAAAGAGGGAGAAGAAAGGGGGGTGGAGGGGGGAGTAGGGATAAAAGGAGTAATAACAGATCCAAGCCCAGCTCCTGCAGCTTTCTACAGTCCTCCCTCAGTTTTAGGGTAGAGGGGGAAGGAAAATAGCTTCTCTTAATTAGCATCCTAACCTTTTCTAAACAGGTTGAAGGGTGCCTTGGCAGGTTTGGGAAGCGGTGTGAAAGCAGCACCAAAGAGAAGCAGCAGCAGCAGCAGAATGAGTCAGGTGTAAAAGGAGCTTGCTTTTTTTTCCTGCTTGATGATTAGGCTACCAGTAATGAGAAAGGGGAAGATCTTCCAAGGTGGCAGAGACCTGGGTTTGCCCTCATTAAAGGCAAACACGACCTTGAAGTTTCGTGCTTAGGGGTGGGAAAATTGTTTCTTGCAGCAGCAGCAGCAGCAAATCACTGAGCTGTGAGTTCCTGGTTGAGCTGCTCTGGACTTCACCAGCTGAAGTCGAGTCTGGCCCACTGGAAGATGTTGGGCATGCCCACATTGGTTCATAACCAAGGGAGTCCCTGCTTTCTTGCCTGGGTCACTGCAGACAGTGACAGGCAGTGTGGATACCTGAGGAGTTCAAGGACTGAACACTCGCTGCAGCTCGTGGAGAGCTGACTTCTGAAGCACAGCACCAGGGTGGATGGAAAAATACCTGCTCAGTCACAGAAATATATGCTCTCAGTGAAGGAAATCACAGAGAGGTCAATCCAAGGGTGGATTCATAAGAGAGACAGGAACCTGCTGGATAGAGCCCAGAGAAAGCCACCAAGAGGGCTGGAGCACCTCTCCTGTGAGGACAGAGTGAAGGAGTTGGGGCTGTTCAGTCTGCAGAAGAGAAGGCTCTGAGGTGACCTAATTGTGGCCTTCCAGTATCTGAAGGGGGCTACAAGAAGGCTGGGGAGGGACTGCTCAGGATCTCAGGTAGTGATAGGACTAGGGGGAATGGAATGAAGCTGGAGGTGGGGAGATTGAGGCTGGAGGTGAGGAGGAAGTTCTTCCCCATGAGAGCGGTGAAGCCCTAGAATGGGTTGTCCAGGGAGGTGGTTGGTGCCCTGTCCCTGGAGGTGTTTAAGCCCAGGCTGGATGAGGCTCTGGGCAGCCTGATGTAGTGTGGGGTGTCCCTGCTCATGGCAGGGGGGTTGGAACCAGATGATCCTTGTGGTCCCTTCCAACCCTGACTGATACTATGAAACGATGAAGATGCTGAGGGGCCTGGAGCATCTCTGTGAAGAGGAAAGGCTGAGAGCCCTGGGGCTGCTTAGCCTGGAGAAGAGCAGACCCAGAGGAGATCTGATCAATGCTGATCAATAGATAAAGGACCAAGAGGATGGGACTAAATGCTTCTGTGGTACCCAGTGACAGGACAAGGAGCAATAGGCACAAACTGGAACCTAGGAGCTTCCATCTGAACTGGAGGAGGAAATTCTTTGCTGTGAAGGTGCTGGAGCTGTGAAGGCTGCCCAGGGAGGTTGTGGAGTCTCCTTCTCTGCAGATTCCCAACCCACCTGGGCATCGTGGCCCTGGGCAAGCTGCTGTGGGTGCCCCTGCTTTAGCAACAGGGTTGAACTGATGACCTCCAGAGCTCCCTTCCAACATGTTACCCTGCTGGGATTCTGTGCAGATGGCAGTTTGGGGAAACAACCAATTCCATCTGCCTGTGTCCCTTGTCACCCCTCAGAGTTTTCTCCCTAAGTTCATCTTGTGCCACACTCAGCCAGCTCAGAATCACCAAGGTTGGAAGAGACCTCAAAGATCATCAAGTCCAACCTGTCACCCAACACCTCATGACTACTAAACCATGGCACGAAGTACCACATCCAGTCCCCTCTTGAACACCACCAAGGATGGTGACTCCACCACCTCCCTGGGCAGCACCAACCCAATGCTCCCATGGCCACCAAACCATGTCCCCCAAGTGCCATGTTTGCATAGGCTTTGGACACCACCATTGCTGGTGACTCCACCACCTCCCTGGGCAGCCTGTTCCAACCCTTGACCACTCCTTCAGTCAGGAAACTGTTTCTACTACCTGAAGGGAGGTTGTAGCCAGGAAGGGGTTGGTCTCTTCTCCCAGGCAAGCAGCATCAGAACAAGAGGACACAGTCTCAAGCTGTGCCAGGGGAGGTTTAGGCTGGAGGTGAGGAGAAAGCTCTTCCCAGAGAGAGTTGTTAGCCATTGGAATGTGCTGCCCAGGGAGGTGGTGGAGTCCCCATCCCTGGAGGTGTTCAAGAGGGGATTGGATGTGGCACTTGGTGCCATGGTTTAGTCAGTCATGAGATGCTGGGTGTCAGGTTGGACTTGATGATCTCTGAGGTCTTTTCCAACCTTATTGATTCTGTGATTCCATGACTGTCCAATCTACACCTCCCCTTCTACCACCCAGAGGCTGTTTCCTCTCATCCTATCTCCAGTTACTCGAGAGACCAACCCCCACCTCCTTCCAACCTGCTTTGAGGGAGCTGTAGAGGGCAATGAGGCCTCCCCTCAGCCTCCTCTTTCCCAGATCCCTCAGCTGCTCCTCCTAAGCAAACCCAAGGGCATGAATGTGTTTGGATGGGAAAGCATTGGATTTTTTAGGGGTCTTATTGCTCTCTACAACTCCCTGAAGGGAGGTTGTAGACAGGCAGAGGTTGGTCTCTTCTCCCAGGCAACCAGCACTAGAACAAGAGGACACAGTCTCAGGCTGCACCAGGGGAGGTTTAGGCTGGGGGTGAGGAAGAAGTTCTATACAGAGAGAGAGACTGACCATTGGGATGTGCTGCCCAGGGAGGTGGTGGAGTCACCATCCCTGGAGGTGTTCAGGAGGAGCCTGGCTGGGGTGCTTGGTGCCATGGGTTAGTTATAAACAACAATAGCATTTTTGAGTGTCCCAAGGAGTCTGGAGGCAGGAAGGTGCCAATTAATCTACATTAAGGTGAAATTAGCCTAATATTGAAACAAGAGGAGGATGACAAGGGAGAGATCAGCCTCTAATGTCCTCATTAGGCAGCACTGCTGCTTCTGAGCTCTCCATCATGGGCAGGGAGCTGGCTGGTCTCACTTCATTAGCGCTGGGGTTAATTACAGCTAAGGAGGCAGGGAGATGGGCTGTCCCCTCCTCCTTCCTGCCAGTCTCCCCCCACCTCTCCTGGATGGGAGCTGATGTTCCCCTTGACTCCTGATGCTCCTCTATTTGTAATGGCAAGACAGGTAGAACAGAACCCATTTTTCAGGTGCTGGTGATGCCTGTCCCAGAGTCCTGGGGGACTCCTGGGACCACTGCACTGCTGGCACGCCAAAGATGGACCTACATGGATGAAATCTTCCCTGAGGGCCTCACAAACTTTTCCTGCATGCCTACAATTGTTCTGGGGCTGCTTGCCTGGGAGAAGAGACCAACCCCCACCTGGCTACAACCTCCCTGCAGGGAGTTGGAGAGAGCAATGAGGTCACCCCTGAGCCTCCTCTTCTCCAGGCTAAGCAACCCCAGCTCCCTCAGCCTCTCCTCACAGGGCTGTGCTCCAGACCCCTCCCCACCTTTCTTGCCCTTCTCTGGACACCTTCCAGCAGCTCAACCTCTTTCCTGACCTGAGGGGCCCAGAACTGGACACAGGATTCAAGGTCCACACCTAACCAATGCTGAGTCCAGGGGCACAATGACCTCCCTGCTCCTGCTGGCCACACTCTTCCTGATGCAGGCCAGGATGCCATTGGCCTTCTTGTCCACCTGGGCACACTGCTGGCTCATGTTCAGCCTACCATCAACCAGTACTCCCAGGTCCCTTTCTGCCTGGCTGCTCACCAGCCACTCTGTCCCCAGCCTGTAGCACTGCCTGGGGTTGCTGTGGCCAAAATGCAGCCCCTGGCACTTGGATTGGTTGAATGCCTTCATAGCACCAGAACAAGAGGACACAGTCTCAAGCTGTGCCAGGGGAGGTTTAGGCTCTGGATGTTAGGAAGAAATCCTTCATAGAAAGAGAGATTGGCCATTGGGATGTGCTGCCCAGGGAGGTGGTGGAGTCCCCATCCCTGGAGGTGTTCAGGAAGAGCCTGGATGGGGTGCTTGGTGCCATGGTTTAGTTGATGAGATGGTGCTGGGTGATAGGTTGGACTTGATGATCTCAAAGGTCTTTTCCAACCTGGTTAATTCAGTTCTATTCTATTCTATTCCTATTCCATTCCTATTCCATTCCATTCCTATTCTATTGTATTCTACTCTACTCTGTTCCACTCTACTCTGTTCCACTCTACTCTGTTCCACTCTACTCTACTCTACTCTACTCTTCTACTCTATTCTATCCTATTCTACAATCCTTTGTGTCCTCTTTATCACCTTGGATTGCAGGAGGGTTTTTCGTCCCTCCTCCAGCCCGTGCTGGTTTTGATCCCTCACCCCCTCTGCCTGCTGGCAGCTGCTCATCTCCCCAGCCACTCCTCTTTCTCCTCTTCTCCTTCTGTTCAGTCTGATTGTCAGGCTTTTGGGGGGGGTGGTTTTTGGTGGCTTTGTCAGATTTCTTTGACCTCCCTGATGCCAGGGCAGATTGTCTGTCAGCACAACATCAGGTTGCCAGCAGATGAAGGGCGACTCGTGGGGAGGGCAAGGAGGAGAAAATGTTGATACCAAGAAGCCACACACACACAAAATCTACCCAAACCATTGAGACTGCTTCCTAAAGAGGATGATCAAGGGGCTGTCTCCAGAAATGCCACTGGCCTGGAAGGCAGCAGGGCTCAGAGAGAGAGAGAGGTATTGTCTACAAGGGTTAAGTGCACCTGCCTCAGCACATGAATTATCTTCAAATCACAGAATCAACCAAGTTGGAAAAGACCTCAGAGATCATCAAGTCCATCCTATGACCTGTCACCCAACACCTCCTGAAAACTAAACCATGGCTCCAAGTGCCACATCCAAGCCTTTTTTGAACACCTCCAGGGATGGGGACTCCACCACCTCCCTGGGCAGCACATCCCAATGGCTAGCAACTCTCTCTGGGAAGAACTTTCTCCTCACCTCCAGCCTAATTATGCCCAAAACCAAGCACAAGAATGTCTTGGAGGTTCAGTTGGAAACAACTTTGTTTTGCACTTTTGGAAGGCACCATCCAAGCAAGGGCTGGAGAAGGAATAAGCTCTTCATGGGGCCTGCAAGAAGCGGGGGTGGGAGGGAAGGATGCACACAGAGCTCTGCTGGGGACTGCAAGGTGATGGCAGGTTTTGAAGGCCAGGCTGGATGTGGCTGTGAGCAACCTGCTGCAGTGTGAGGTGTCCCTGGGCATGGCAGAGGGGTTGGGACTGGCTGAGCCTTCAGGTCTCTTCCAACCCTGACAATTCTATGATACTATGTACAGGCAGCTGAGTCCAACAGAGGGCTACCAGGAGGACTGAAGGACTGGAGCACTGCCCTGTGAGGAGAGGCTGAGAGCCCTGGGGCTGTTCAGTTTAGAGAACAGAAGACTAAGAGGGTATTTAATCAATGTCTATAAATATCTGAGGGCTGGGGGTCAGGAGGGAGGGGACAGGCTCTGCTCAGCTGCACCCTGGGATAGGACAAGGGGCAATGGATAGAAACTCCAGCACAGGAGGTTCCACCTCAACAGGAGGAGGAACTTCTGCACTGTGAGGCTCACAGAGCACTGCAATAGGCTGCCCAGAGAGGTTGTGGAGTCTCTTTCTCTGGAGCCTTTCCAGCCCCATCTGGATGTGTTCCTGTGTGACCTGTGCTGGATTCTCTGGTCCTGCTCTGGCAGGGGGGGTTGCACTTGATGATCTCCAGAGGTCCCTTCCAACCCCTAACATCCTTTGAACTCAAAAGACATCATAGAGTGGCAGGGGAGGGAAGTGACTGCTGGAGAGCATCTTGTCCAAGCCCCTCCTAAAGCAGGTACAAATAGATCAGGTAGCACAGGAACATGTCCAGGTGGGGTTTGAAAGCCTCCAGACAAGGAGGCTCCCCAGCCTCTCTGGGTTGTCTGCTGCAGTGCTCCAGCACCCTCACAGCCAAGAAGTTATCCAATCCTGCCTGGACGTGGTGACCCTGAGCAACCTGCTGTGGGGTGCCCCTGCTGCAGCAGTGGGGCTGGACTGGATGATCCCCAGAGGTCCCTTCCAACCCCCAGCAGGCTGGGACTCTGGGCATTCAGTGAAAGCAGTGTAACTCCAAGCAGCAGGATAGCTGCTAACTGAAAGCTACACAGTGGAGCTGCAACTAAAATCTATTTCTATTGAACCTTTAAAAAGGCCTCATGGATCGTTCAGGAGCTCCAGCAGGAGCTGTCAGCAGAGGCAGGGCTTGTGCTGCACAGCTGGGCAGGTCTGTGCCGCATGCCCCTCAGAGAGCATCTCCCCTCTCCCTCTCCTCTCCCCTCTCCCTCTCCTCTCCCCTCTCCCTCTCCTCTCCCCTCTCCCTCTCCTCTCCCCTCTCCCCTCTCCTTCTCCTCTCCCCTCTCCTTCTCCTCTCCTTCTCCTCTCCTTCTCCTCTCCCCTCCCCTTCTCCTCTCCCCTCCCCTTCTCCTCTCCCCTCTCCTTCTCCTCTCCCTCTCCTCTCCCCTCTCCTTCTCCTCTCCTTCTCCTCTCCCTCTCCCCTCCCCTCCATGCACAGTGCCCATAACCTGAAGCTTTGCAGCAGCTGAGTGCTGTGGGGCTGAATCATGCTGCTCTTGGCTGTCCTGCATCTGAGCACGGCTGGGAATCCTTGTGAGCCTGTCTCATTCTTTTCTTGGGGTGGAAAAGGCTCTACACAGAATCCCAGAATGGTGGGGCTTGGAAGAGACCTCTGGTGATCACCTAGTCCAAACCCACAGCAGCTTGCTCAGGGTCATGTCCAAGTGGGTTGGGAATCTCTCCAGGGAAGGAGGCTCCACAACCTCCCTGGGCAGCCTGCTCCAGGGCTCCAGCAGCCTCACAGCCAAGAAATGTTTCCTCATGTTCAGATGGAAGCTCCTAGGCTCCAGTTTGTGCCTACTGCTCCTTGTCCTGTCACGGGGTACCACAGAAGCATTTAGTCCCATCCTCTTGGCCCTTTATCTATTGATCAGATCCCCTCTGGGTCTGCTCTTCTCCAGGCTAAGCAGCCCCAGGTCTCTCAGCCTTTCCTGCTCACAGAGATGCTCCAGACCCCTCAGCATCCTTGTAGCTTTCTCTGGGCTCTATCCAGCAGGTTCCTGTCTCTCTTATGAACCCATCCTTGGATTGACCTCTCTGTGATTTCCTGCACTGGGAGCATATGTTCCTGTGGCTGAGCAGATACTTTTCCATCCACCCTGGTGCTGTGCCTCTGAAGTCAGCTCTCCACAAGTCAGCTCTACCAGCCTCTTGGTAGCCTCTGCTGGACTCTCTCCATCAGTTCCCTGTCCCTCTCAAATTGAGGAGCCCAGAACTGGACTCAGTTTTCCAGATGTGGCCTCAGTAGAGCAACTCTGCTCTAGTGGGGGAGGAGAACCAACCTGGGAGCAAGCAGACATAAAGCTGGTAAAGCCAAGTGAGGTTTCTACAGCTACTAGGGGTATTTGGACCCAAAGGCTGTGAATCTCTCTGACAGTCACCAGAAGACCTTTCCAGATCCAAGTGTTTCACACATCAGCACAACCAGTCACGTCCCTACAAACTCACACTCCAGAACTGCACTGCAGTCCCTGTTTCACAGCCCTCTCATGGCACACCAGGATTGCCATGAGCCTCCAAGTGAGCAGGCAGGGCCAGTGGGAACCCAGCCAAGAGGATAGGCTGCCCTTCCCAGCACCCCAAAAAGAGCAGCTGGAGGCTGGCTTTGTCATCAGATCACAGCAGCAAGGTGAGCCCAGAGACAGGGAAGGGTGGTGCAGCTCACAGCTGCTTTGGCCAGCTCTCAGCCCTGGGTTTGGTTAATGGGAGGGACGGGGGGGTGGGGGGGCTTTAGCAGCACCCCTCACCCAGCTCAGCCTGTACCCACTACACAGCATCACAGAATTGTTCTGCTTGGAAAAGACCTCTAAGACCCAATCATCAACCCAAGACCTCCATGGCCATTAAACCAGGTCCCACAGTGCCATGGCCACAGGTTGCTTGGACACCTCCAGGGCCGGTGACTCCACCACCTCCCTGGGCAGCCTGTGCCAATGCCCTGACCGCTCCTAACAGCAAAGAAATCTCTCCTCATCTCCAACCTCAACCTCCCCTGCTGCAACTTGAGGCCATTTCCTCTCATTCCATCACTTGGCATTAGGGAGAAAAGACCAACCCCAACCTGTCTCCAACCTGCTTTCAGGGAGGGGTGCAGAAGAATGAGGTCTTCCCCCCAGCTCGGTCTCCTCTTCTTCTCCAGGCTAAACAACTCCACTTCCCTCAGCCACTCCTCATCTGACCAAGCTCTCTAGACACAGGCAACAAAGATTTAGCTTTCAGGTCCTTCCCAACCCCACATGCATCTTCTGGTGTCCCCAACACTGGCACCACCCTTGGCTGCTCTGCTGCCACATCCCTCCCTCCCTCCCACGTGCTCTTCCCCTCCCCCCCTTCCCTTGTTCCTTTTAATTAGCAACTTTTCCTTTGTTCCCTTTAATTAAGTGGGGTGGGGGCAGGAGGAGGGAGGGGGAGGCTGCTGTCAGCCAGATGAGTTATTATCACTGCACACAAGATCAAAGTCCGGGAGAGCTCCAGTCTCGGCCTTAATTTGGGCAGCGGCTTGGAGTGAAAGACTCTTTTCATTGTGGTTTTTGCCATGGATGGCAGTTGGGATGCCAAGGATGGGTTGGAAGGGGAGGGTTGTAGCTCAGGGTGGTGAGGGAGGAGGAGCAGCTCCTCTCCTTTCAAGCCAGAACTTGCAGAGGAATTTGGGTGGTGCCCTGGGCCTCCACGGGTGGGCACCTTGGGCAGGCTGCGCCCAGAACCTGCCGCTCCAGCTCCTGGCCTCGGGCAGGGGGAGATCACAGGATGGCTTAGGCTTGGAAGGAACCTCAGAGATCATCTACTCTAACCTCCCTGCCCTGGGCAGGGACACCTCTCAACTAGACTCAGCTGCTCAAGGCCTTCCTGATGCAGGCCAGGATGCCATTGGCCCTCTTGGCCCCCTGGGCACACTGCTGGCTCATGTTTAGGTAGCTGTCAATCAGCACCCCCAGGTCCCTCCCTGTTTGGCAGCTCTCAGCCACTCTGACCCCAGCCTGTAGCTCTGCATGGGGTTGCCATAGCCAAAGTGCAGCCCCTGGCACTTGGATTTGTTAAATGCCATTCCATTGGACTCTGCCCATCTGTCCAGTCGGTCAAGGTCCCTCTGCAGAGCCCTTCTACCCTCTAGCTGTCTACCCTCCTAACTTGGTGTCATCGGTGCCCAGTGACAGGACAAGGGGCAGCAGGCACAAACTTGAACACAGGAAGCTCCACCTGAACGTGAGGAGGAGCTTAATTTAAGGGTGATGGAGCACTGGAAGAGGCTGCCCAGGGAGCAGCATCTCTGGAGACATCCAACACTCACCTGGCTGTGCTGCTGGGTGACCTTCTCTGGGCGACCCTCCCTTGGCAGAGGGGCTTGGGCTCGGCCATCTCCGGAGGTCCCTTCCCAGCCCTGCCAGCCTCTGATTCCGTCACAGCAGCTACAATTAAAGCAGAGGCACAAACTCATAATGTAAGATTATAGGCCCATGTGATTCTGGAGTGTCATCTGCTAACTGGGAAATCAGCAGGCTGTTAATTAACTTTCTATTGACGAAACAAAGCTCAGGGAAAGGAACCTTGCTAATCTGCTCGGCGCTAATCAGCACGCATTATTAACTTGCTGGGGAGGGTGGGAAAGTCATCCTCTTCCCATGTCAGCCCCAGTCTGGCAGGGCTTGGAGTGTGGTTCCTATTTCTGCTCCAAGTTAATAGGGCTGGAGTCTGGTTCCCATCTCAGCTCCAGTGTAATGGGGCTGGAGGGTGGTTTCGCCTTACCCCGGCTTCGCTCTTTTGATGACGCGCTGCAGTGCATTACCAAGCCTGGGCATAAATAATTGAAGCCAAGCTCCAGCTGTTAAAATGAAGGAGCAAAGGATCTTTGGTGATTAATTACCCTCCCTTCCTCCTCCTCCTCCTCCCTCCCCTCTGAAAAGTGGAAGCACATGGGACAAGGCCCAGCGAAACGGCTTCGGTTTCCCCCCGCCACCCAGGGCATCCCAAAGCGCTTCACCAAGCACAGAATGGTTTGGGTTGGCAACGACCTCCACAGGACATCTAATCCAACCCCCCTCTGCAGGAAAAGCAGGGACATCTTCCCCCAGGTCAGGTTGCTCAGAGCCTTGAATATCTCCAGGGATGAGGCCTCAACCACCTCCCCAGGCAGCCTGTCCCAGCGTTCCACCACCCTCCTGCTGCAGAACCTGTCCCTAATATCCAATCTGAATCTGCTCTTCTTTAGTTTGAAGCTGTTTCCCCTCATCCTATCATTCCAGGCCTCTGTAAACAGTCCCTCCCCATCCTTCTTGTGTAGAGCAGAACAGACCAGAGTAGAACAGAACAGAGTAGAACAGAATAGAATAGGAATAGACCAGGTTGGAAAAGACCTCAAAGATCATCAAGTCCAACCTATCACCCAACACCATCTGATCAACTAAACCATGGCACCAAGCAGCCCAGTCAGGCTCTCCCTAAACACCTCCAGGGATGGGGACTCCACCACCTCCCTGGGCAGCACATTCCAATGGCCAATCTCTCTTGCCAGGAAGAACTCCTTCCTAGCATCCAGCCTAAACCTCCCCTGGCACAGCTTGAGACTGTGTCCTCTTGTTCTGCTGCTGCTTGCGTGGCAGAAGAGACCAACCCCCACCTGGCTACAACCTCCCTTCAGGGAATTGGAGAGAGCAAGAAGGTCTCCCCTGAGCCTCCTCTTCTCCAGGCTAAGCAACCCCAGCTCCCTCAGCCTCTCCTCACAGGGCTGTGCTCCAGACCCCTCCCCAGCTTTCTTGCCCTTCTCTGGACACCTTCCAGCAGCTCAACATCTTTCCTAAGCTGAGGAGCCCAGAACTGGACACAGGACTCAAGGTGTGGCCTAAGCAGTGCTGAGTCCAGGGGCACAATGACCTCCCTGCTCCTGCTGGCCACACTGTTCCTGATGCAGGCCAGGATGCCATTGTAGCCCCCTTCAAGTACTGGAAGGCTGCTCTTAGGTCTCCCTGGAGCCTCCTCTTTTCCAGGCTGACCAACCCCAGCTCCCTCAGCCTGTCCTTGTAGGAGAGTTGATATTTGGGTTCGCTGTGGTGACCAGCAGCTCAGCCCAAGGGGAGGCAGGAGGTGTCAGTGACGAAATCCTGCCCAAATCCCAGCAGCAGCTTTGTTGGATTTAACGCTGGATGAGTTCCCACTTAAGCAGCAGCTTTAGGGGACTCAAGTTTTCAATGGGATGAGGCTCAGCTTCTGACTCACCAGCTAAGGAAGCCTGAAAAATCAGTAATGACCAGGCTCCTGCCATCCTTCCGGAAGGATGATGCTATACAGGGGACCTCTTGCCCACCCTGCCCACCCCACACTCAAGCCCAGGGTGTACAGAGCAGCTATGGCTGTGTCCTGCCTCACCCCATGTGGGGTCTTTTCATTCTGCCACCTCACAGCAATTTGGGCAAGAATACATTCCCTTTAAGGAAAGGAAAGTCCCTTCAAGAGGGTTTTGCTTTCCCATCCCATCCCCTCCTTCCCCTGCAGGAGGGGGGGCTTCATTTTATCCTTTCCTGCAAGAGCCCCCCACAACAGTGCCTGGCTTAGCCAGGGCTGCTCAGGGCACCCAGAGAGTCATGGTAGGAAGAGCTTTCCCCCTGTCTTCCCTCCCCCTTCTCCCTCTCCTGAGCCCTGTCAGCTCTGGGCAGGAGCTGGGCAGTGCCAGGAGCTCTCAGGCTGCCTACGTGCTGCTGGCGCCATGGGTGTGTTGCTTCAAGGGGCACCCCGAGGGTGCCACCCTCCTGCCTGCCTGCCCTGGCAGCTGGGCAGGGATGCAGATCTGCAGGATGAGCACCTCCCCCTCTCCCTAAATGCCTGTCAGAGCTCAGGGAGCTGCCATCAGCAAAGCCTTTGGCCTCAAGGGTGGGGGCACCTAAACGAGGACATGTGGGTGATCAGAGACAGGAGGTCTGTGGTGGCAGGTTGGACTTGATGGTCTTTGAAGTCTCTTCCAGCCTTGGTGGCTCTGTGATTCTGTGGGTTAGAAGGGACCTTTAGAGGTCCTCAAGTCCAACCCCCTGCCAGCCAGCAGGGACATCTGCAACTGGAGCAGGTTGCCCCAAACACAACCTGACCTGGAACGGTTCCAGGCATGGAGCTTCTACCACCTCTGGGCAACCTGGGCCAGGGTCTCACCACCTGCTGTGGAAAACATTCTTCCTTCCATCTAAATCTCCTTCTTTCAGCTCAAACCCATCACCCCTTGTCCTCTGCCAACAAGCCCTGTTAAAAACTTTGTGCCCAGCTTTCTTCTGAGGCCATTCTGAGTACTGGAAGGTCACAAGAAGGTCTCCCTGGAGCCTTCTCTTCTCCAGGCTGAACAATCCCAACTCTCTCAGCCTGGCCTCACAGCAGAGGGCTTCCAGCCCTCACATCATTGCTGTGGCCTCCTCTGGCCTCAATCCAACAGGTCCATGCCTCTGCTGTGCTGAGGACTCCAGAGCTGGCCCCAGCACGGCAGGTGGGGGTCTCAGAAGAGCAGAAGAGGGAGCATCCCCTCCCTCCCCCCTGCTGCTCAAACTGCTGGGAACCAGCCCAGGACACAAGGCCAGGTGATGTCTGCTAACAGTGCTGGCTGGCTGGGAAAAATCTTGGCATAAAATAAACCCTGTGGATGTTGCACAACCAGCCATGAAAAGCATTTCATTTAACACCTCAGAGCTATTTATAGCAGCAGTTAATTCATTCCATTCTTCTCCTGCATCTCTTTTTTCTTCCCCCCCCCTCCTTTCTCCATCCCCCTCAGCCACAGGAGCCACTCACACACTGGTTTGTTCTCCCTGGGGAGCATGCTGGCTCCTTCTGCCAGGTCCCCACCTGAAGTCAGAGGTCTCTGTCACAACATCATAACTCATGCCTGCAGGAAGGTAGGATGTCCTGAGAGCAGGGGCTGGTTGAGGATAGACAGAAGGACAGACATCCAGGTGGGAGGAAAACAAGCTTACTCAATTAAAACCCATAGAATCACAGAATCAGTCAGGGTTGGAAGGGACCTCAAGGATCAGCCAGCTCCAACCCCCCTGCCATGCCCAGGGACACCTCACACTCCAGCAGGTTGCTCACAGCCACATCCAGCCTGGCTGCAAACACCTCCAGGCAGGAGGCTTCCACCACCTCCCTGGGCAACCTGTGCCAGGCTCTCACCACCCTCATGGGCAACAACTTTTTCTTAACAGCCAATCTCAATCTACCCACTTCTAGTTTTGTTCCATTCCCCCAAGTCCTATCCCTCCCAGACACCCTCCAAAGTCCCTCCCCAGCTTTCTTGGAGCCCCTTTCAGATCCTGGAAGGCCACAAGAAAGCCTTCTTAGAGACTTCTCTTCTCCAGACTGAACAGCCCCAACTCCCTCAGCCTGTCCTCACAGCAGAGCAGCTCCAGCCCTCTGCTCATCCTCATGGCCCTTCTCTGGACACCTTCCAGCACCTCCAGATCCTTCCTGTAATAGAGGCTCCAGAACTGGACACAGAGCTCCAGGTGGGGTCTCAGCAGAGTGGAGCAGAGGGGCAGAATCCCCTCCCTGGCCCTGCTGGCCACACTTCTCTTGCTGCAGCTCAGGCTCAGGTTGGCTTTCTGGGCTGCAAGTGCTCACTGCTGGCTCATGCTGAGCTTCTCCTCCACCAGCAAACCTGAGACCTTTCTTTTCCAGGTGGGGTCTCAGCAGAGCAGAGCAGAGGGGGAGAATCACCTTCCTCAAGCTGCTGACAGCAGAGAATGAATGGGAGGGGCAGAAGAAGGGAAGCCCCCGAGCAATGGTGGGGAGTGATTTCCACACATCCACATCTCCTGCAGCATCAGCAGCTCTCCAAGGGAAAAGCCAGGCTGCCACACACTCTGGGGCTTGTCTCTTGCAGATGCTCTTCACCTTCCTCCTGAGAGCCCTGCAGAGCAGCGACAGGTTGTTGGCAAAACAGATGGACTGTAGACCCAGGAGGAGGAGAAGGGGCACTGGGGAGATACCTGCTGAGGCAGCCACAGCTCCTGAAGGCAGCCAGAGGAGGGAGAGAGGCAATTCCCATGGGGGGTGGGGGGGAAGGCAAACATGATGGATGGCATTCCCATCACCCAGCCCAGCTCCTCCACCTCTCTCCACTTATTTCTCTCCCCCCTTTATTTAGCCATGATTATTGTTTCCAGGGACAGTGTCTTTTAGCTCACCTTTTGGTGGCTAAAAACCTCCTCCTTTTTGGGTACCAAACCTGGAAGCTGGCTGGAGGGAGCCAGGCTAGAGGGAAGCAAGGCACAGCCCATTTCTGTCCTCAGCCTCATGCCTTGCCTCCGTGGATGTGCACTTCCCAAACCTCAGCCCAGCCTGCAGAGAGAGTGAGGGGCTCGGTGGGGAGGGGAGGGGAGGGGAGGGGGGATCGTCCTGCCGCATCTCCCAGCTCCCACAAGGTGGCAGGTCTCCATAATTGTTTTAAACGCTGCCAGCCCACCAGCAGCAGCTGTGGGCTCTGCCAGGAGGGGAGGCAAGCCCTGTCTCAACAAGTTCAACTGCCAGGGGCTGCATTTTGGCTACAGCAACCCCAGGCAGTGCTACAGGCTGGGGGCAGAGTGGCTGAGAGCAGCCAGGCAGAGAGGGACCTGGGGGTAGTGGTTGAGAGCAGGCTGAACATGAGCCTGCAGTGTGCCCAGGTGGACAAGAAGGCCAATGGCATCCTGGCCTGCATCAGGAACAGTGTGGCCAGCAGGAGCAGGGAGGTCATTGTGCCCCTGGACTCAGCACTGCTTAGGCCACACCTTGAGTCCTGTGTCCAGTTCTGGGCTCCTCAGGTTAGGAAAGATGTTGAGCTGCTGGAAGGTGTCCAGAGAAGGGCAAGAAAGCTGGGGAGGGGTCTGGAGCACAGCCCTGTGAGGAGAGGCTGAGGGAGCTGGGGCTGCTTAGCCTGGAGAAGAGGAGGCTCAGGGGAGACCTTCTTGCTGTCTGCAACTCCCTGAAGGGAGGTTGTAGCCAGGTGGGGGTTGGTCTCTTCTCCCAGGCACCCAGCACCAGAACAAGAGGACACAGTCTCAAGCTGTGCCAGGGGAGGTTTAGGCTGGAGGTTAGGAAGAAGTTCTTCCCAGCAAGAGAGATTGGCCATTGGGATGTGCTGCCCAGGGAGGTGGTGGAGTCCCCATCCCTGGAGGGAATTGGATGTGGCACTTGGTGCCATGGTTTAGCAGTCATGAGGTGTTGGGTGACAGGTTGGACTTGATGATCTTTGAGGTCTCTTCCAACCTTATTGATTCTATGATTCCCCCAAAACCAATATGGGGATTTTGGATGTGGAAAGGGTGACTTTTGCCACCTGGATTTGTCTCTACAAAGAGAATTCAGCATCACTGGAAAAAAACCCAACACCCCAAAGCACCAAAGAGCAAAAGCAGGCCAGGGCAGGGGGAAATGAGGGCTCCCCGCGTGTCCCGGGCACTCAGGGCAGACCCCTGGCAAGGCAGGAGGATGCTGGAGAGGCAGAAAGCCAGGAGGGAAGAGAGAGGCAGTTCAACAAGGTTCAGAAGGTGGGGAGGAGATGCAGAGATAGAGGGCAGATCAAAAGGCTCCGTTGTTTTGGGTTCCATTTCCCTATCTGCATTGCTCTACCGGTTAGGCGAGGAGCCCAGCGGCTGGGCCGGTTCCCAGCTCCTGAGCCTGCCTCTGGTGTGAAGCAAACGTTTCCAAGGCCCTGCCAATAAATGCCAACCTTTCCTCAGACCTCCTTCCTGGGCATTCAAGGAGCAGGAGAGGCAAACCAGGCGAGACCTGGAGATTTGCTCTGCAAATGTTTCTCCTCACACTCGCTGCCTCCCGAGGCATCAAGGAGCATCACAGAACTGTCAGGGCTGGAAGGAACCTCAAGGATCAGCCCCTGCCATGCCCAGGGACACCTCACACTGCAGCAGGTTGCTCACAGCCACATCCAGCCTGGCTGCAAACACCTCCAGCCAGGAGGCTTCCACCACCTCCCTGGGCAACCTGTGCCAGGCTCTCACCACCCTCCTGGGGAACAACTTCTTCCTCACAGCCAATCTCAATCTACCCACTCCTAGTTTTGTTCCATTCCCCCCAGTCCTGTCGCTCCCTGACACCCTCAAAAGTCCCTCCCCAGCCTTCCTGTAGGCCCCCTTCAGACACTGGAAGGCCACAAGAAGGTCTCCTGGGAGCCTTCTCTTCTCCAGACTGAACAACCCCAACTCTCTCAGTCTGTCTGCATAGCAGAGCAGCTCCAGCCCTCTGCTCATCCTCCTGGCCCTTCTCTGGACACCTTCCAGCACCTCCAGATCCTTCCTGTGCTAGGGGCTCCAGAACTGGAGGCAGTACTCCAGGTGGGGTCTCACCAGGGCAGAGCAGAGGGGCAGAATCCCCTCCCTGGCCCTGCTGGCCACACTTCTCTTGCTGCAGCCCAGGCTCTGCTTGGCTTTCTGGGCTGCAAGTGCTCACTGCTGGCTCCTGTTGAGCTTCTCATCCCCCAGCACCCCCAAGGCCTTTTCTTCAGAGCTGCTTTCCAGCCAGTCCCTGCCCAGCCTGTATCAGTGCCCAGGGATTGCCCTGACCTAGATGCAGGACCCTGCCCTTGGTCTTGTTGAAGTTCATGAGCTTAGCTTGGACCCAGCCCTCCAGCCTGTCCAGGTCCCTCTGGATGGATCCAGAGTGTGGCCAGCATGTTGAGGGAGATTCTCCTGCCTCTCTACTCTGCCCTGGTGAGGCTGCATCTGGAGCATTGGATCAGTTCTGGGCTGCCCAGTTCAAGAGAGACAGGGAACTCCTGGAGAGAGTCCCACAGAGGGCCAAGCAGAGGCTTAAGGGACTGGAGCATCTCATGAACCTCATGAGGCTATCATGGGCTCCCCTCTCCAGCCTGTCAAGGTCCCTCTGGATGGATCCCTTCCCTCCAGCCTGTCTGCTGCACCACAGAGCTTGGTGTCATCAGCAAACCTGCTGAGGGTGCACTCAGTGCCACTGCCCATGGCACCCACAAAGATGTTGAACAAGCCTGGTCCCAGGACTGATAGGGTAGGATGGAATCACCACCTCCACCTCACTCCCCACCCCATCCTCCCAGAAAGGAAGCAGCTAGC
Organism: Melanerpes formicivorus; assembly: GCF_026170545.1. NCBI lineage: Eukaryota > Metazoa > Chordata > Aves > Piciformes > Picidae > Melanerpes > Melanerpes formicivorus. The sequence continues at coordinate 285,148 of NW_027142609.1, read as the reverse complement.
TGGTCAGAGTTTGGCATTTGATTTGGCATCCTATCCCACCATGGCTCCCTGCTTGAGCTGTCTGAAGCCACTCAGCCTGTGTAAAGCATCTCCAGCCAGCAGAGCCATGAGCCCCAGCAGGAGCTGACACCCTCACCCATGTGCACTCACCAAATCCCCAGCCAAAGGGGAGGCTGAGGAGTGGAGGGGGCAGGATCTGCCTGCTTGCTCCACCTGAAAGCCTGTGGTAGATGGCCCAGATAGGGTTTCTGGTTGCCCTTCCCTGCCAGCAGGCTGCCACAAAGCAGCTGCTGCAACGTCCTGCCCCTCGCAGCAGGCAGGCTGCTGCTTGCCTGGGAGCTGTGGTCTCCATCCAAAGCATAGTTAAGGGAGGAGGGCAAAGATCGGGGTGGATGGGGTGAGAAGCAGAGGGGGCACCTGTGGTGTTGCCAGCTCTGATCCTAATTCCTTGTCCTGCAGCTGTCTGTGCCCAGAGAAGCCCAAGGCAGCTGGAAGTGTTGGGGAGTGAGTATGTCCTGCCTGAAAAAGGGAGAGGGGGAGCTGTGTGCACAAAGCAGGAGCCTCCCAAGCCTCGAGCAAAACATCTCCCCACCCTCCATGCCCTCAGAATAGGCTCTCTGCCCAGAGACTGATGGGGAGGAGATCCTGGTGAAGCAACTCACAACACCTCCCCACCCTCCACATGCCCAAAATAGCCTCCCTGCCCAGAGAGCCATGGGGAGGAGGTCCTGCTGAAGCAACTCACAACATGTCCCATCTTCCTTGTGCCCAAAAGAGCCTCCCTGCCCAGAGAGCCATGGGGAGGAGATCCTGATAGAGCAACTCACAACATCTCTTTATCCTCCAGGTCCCCAGAATAGCCTCCCTGCCCAGAGAGCCATGGGGAGGAGATCTGATGGAGCAACTCACATCTCTTTATCCTCCAGGTCCCCAGAATAGCCTCCCTGCCCAGAGAGCCATGAGGAGGAGGTCCTGCTGAAGCAACTCACATCTCCCTGTCTTTCTTGTGTCCAAAATAGCCTCCCTGCCCAGAGAGCTGTAGGGAGGAGAACCTGCTGAAGAAACCCTGTGGTACCAAGCCTGTTGACAGCTTAAAAGCTGTCTGGGTGGTGGAGATGAAGCCACTTCTCTTCCAGGCTTGCCAGCAGAGCTTTGCAAGCCCTGTGAGGAGAGGCTGAGGGAGCTGGAGAAGAGCCTGGAGAAGAGGAGGCTCAGGGGAGACCTTCTTGCTCTCTACAACTCCCTTCAGGGAGGTTGTAGCCAGGCAGGGGTTGGTCTCTTCTCCCAGGCAAGCAGCACCAGAACAAGAGCACACAGTCTCAAGCTGTGCCAGGGGAGGTTTAGGCTGGATGTTAGGAAGAAGTTCTTCATAGAAAGAGAGATTGGCCATTGGGAAGTGCTGCCCAAGGAGGTGGTGGAGTCACCATCCCTGGAGGTGTTTAGGGAGAGCCTGGCTGGGGTGCTTGGTGCCATGGTTTAGTTGATTAGATGGTGCTGGGTGATAGGTTGGACTTGATGATCTCAAAGGTCTCTTCCAACCTGGCTAATTCTATCCTATCCTATCCCATCCCATCCTATCCAGAGGGCAAACATCCAGCAGCTGCAGGTCCAGCCTCTGCCAGGGCTGCTCTCTGCCTGCTAACTGGGGGCCAGCACCATCCCAGCACCGCTTGCTGGTGGCAAGCAAGCTGGCGGGAGCACCTTGCCTTGCCATCACCACCAGGCTCTTTGAAGTGCCACCATCAGCTCAGAAAGGCCCTGCAGGGAGGCAATGTTTCAAGAGCAAGGCACAGATCCTCCCAGCAGGGGTGAGGATAGGTATCAAGGTACCTCAGAGGAGCTTGGCCAGAGCTCCTGGCCAGCTCTCCAGCACCTGCAAGCCCATGCATGGGTGAATGTGGTGCTTGGTAGGGATGACCATCATAGAATCATAGAATCAATAAGGTTAGAGAAGACCTCAGAGGTCATCAAGTCCAACCTATCACCAACACCTCATAACTAGCTAAACCATGGCACCAAGTGCCACATCCAATCCCCTTTTGAACACCTCCAGGCATGGTGACTCCACCACCTCCCTGGGCAGCACAATCCAATGGCTAACAACTCTTCTCTGGGAAGAACTTCCTCCTCACCTCCAGCCTAAACCTTCCCTGGCACAGCTTGAGACTGTGTCCTCTTGTTCTAGCGCTGGTTGCCTGGGAGAAGAGACCAACCCCCACCTGGCTACAGCCTCCCTTCAGCAAAGAAGCAGCACAGAGGAGCTCTCCTCACACACAGCTGCCTGCTCCTCCACAGGCCACCACTGCTGCCACTGGCTCCACATCGATGACCCAGGGACTCTTGGCCACCAGCACCCTTCACTTCCCTGGGGAAGGAGACCTCCTCAGAAGGAAGAGGATCCATATGGCTGTCCTCATATCTTGGCCAAAGCTCTCTTGGTGAGGCCAACCACGAGCCTTGGCCTGTCCCCTCAACAGCTTTTGGGGGGCTCCTCATCCTCTTGCTGCCACCGCTGGAGCCAGCTGTCTGCTCTCAGCTCCCTGTCAATACCCTGCTTAATCTACAGGGCAATCAAAGTTAATTAATGCCACAGTTACCAAGCCATTACAATGTAATTATTGGTTAATTGGATTATAAGTTATGCAATTTCCAACCAAGTGCTTATTGCTTGGCTAATAAACCAGAAGATATTCACTAAGTGATTCATTGCTGCAGCCCCGAGCAGGCTTTAGAGATGGGGGGACAGGGGGCTGCCTGGCTGTCTCCAGACAAGGGCCCTGAGCCCCAGCACCAGCCAAGGTGGTGTGAGCAACCTGATGCAGTGTCAGGTATCCCTGCCCATGGCAGTGAGGGTTGGAACTGGCTGATCCTCGAGGTCCCTTCCAACCCTGACAATTCTATGGTCACCTTGAGCCACCAGTGTGCTCTCATGGACAAGAAGGGCAATGAAATCCTGGGGTGCTTTAAAGAAGAGTGTGGCCAGCTGGTTGAGGGAGTTCTCCTGCCACTCTAATATGCTCTGGTGAGGCCACATCTGGAGTATTGTGGCCAGTTCAAGAGGGACAAGGAACTACTGGGCTGGAACTAGATGATGCTTGAGGTCCTTTCCAACCCTAACAATTATTCTGTGATTCTATGTGGCCAGAGAAGTGGTGACCAGCTATAGAGTAGGAATAGAGTAGAATAGGAGAGAATAGAATAGAATAGGAGAGAATAGAATAGAATAGAAGAGAATAGAATAGAATAGAATAGGAGAGAATAGAATAGAATAGAATAGAATAGAATAGAATAGAATAGAATAGAATAGAATAGAATAGAATAGAATAGAATAGAATAGAATAGAATAGAATAGGAGAGAATAGAATAGGAGAGAATAGAATAGGAGAAAATAGAATAGGAGAGAATAGAATAGGAGAGAATAGGAGAGGAGAGAATAGAATAGAATAAGAGAGAATAGAATAGAATAGGAGAGAATAGAATAGAATAGGAGAGAACAGGAGAGAATAGAATAGAATTAACCAGGTTGGAAAAGACCTCAAAGATCATCAGGTCCAACCTATCACCCAGCACCACCTAATCAACTAAACCATGGCACCAAGGACCCCAGCTAGGCTCTTCCCAAACACCTCCAGGGATAGTGACTCCACCACCTCCCTGGGCAGCACATTCCCACAGTCAATCTCTCTTGCTGGGAAGAACTTCTTCCTAACATCCAGTCTAAACCTCCCCTGGCACAGCTTGAGACTGTGTCCTCTTGTTCTGGTGCTGGGTGCTTGAGAGAAGAGACCAACCCCTTCCTGGCTACAAACTCCCTTCAGGTAGTTGTAGAGAGCAAGAAGGTCTCCCCCGAGCCTCCTCTTCTCCAGGCTAAGCAACCCCAGCTCCCTCAGCCTCTCCTCACAGGGCTGTGCTCCAGACCCCTCCCCAGCCTCGTTGCCCTTCTCTGGACACCTTCAAGTGTCTCAATGTCCTTCTTAAACTGAAGGTCCCAGAACTGGACACAGGACTCAAGGTGTGGCCTAATCAGTGCTGAATCCAGGGGCAGAATAACTTCCCTGCTCCTGCTGGCCACACTATTCCTGATGCAGGCCAGGATGCCATTGGCCTTCTTGGCCACCTGGGCACACTGCTGCCTCATGTTCAGCCAGCTGTCAATCAGCACCCCCAGGTCCCTCTCTGTTTGGGAGCTCTCCATCCACTCTGCCCCCAGCCTGTAGCTCTGCCTGGGGTTGCTGTGGCCAAAGTGCAGCACCTGGCACTTGGATGAGCCATAGGTCAGCACCTTCCCAGCCAGCAAGTTGCTGGGATGGACAGAAACCCCGGTGCCAGCAGCAGCCGCCGACTTCAAAGCAGTGGCTTCAGTGCTCTTGAGAGTGGTGGCTTAAAAAGCCAATTAAGAATGAAAAAAAAAAAAAAGGAGTTTGGGTGGGTTTTTTTTTTTGGTTAATGATGAATATTTCTGCTGGGATAATTACTGTTATTATTGCTGTGATTCCTGTTTGGACTGGGGCTCCTCGTGGCTCATTGAGGGAGGCGAAAGTCGCAGCCTGCTCATGGGAAAAAAGGGCAAAACATGCTGAAGGCCATTCGCTGCATGACTCAGGGCCAACCAATCCCTCTTTGATTTATGGGTTGTGGGTTGGTTTTGGTTGGGTTTTTTTTTCTCCCCTGCACTGAAAGGTTTTGGAGAGGCCCTAATAAGCAGCCAGAGCCTCTTTGGCTGGCTTCTGAAACGCCCCTGCGCTCCCATGCACGGGCCCAGCCGAGCCGCCAAGCGAAGCCCCCGGTCCTGCTCCCCCAGGCTCCCAGGGCAAAGGGGAACTTGCTCTGAGGAGCAAGGGAGGACTTCTCCAGCAGCCAAAATAATAAAACCAACCAAAATAACAACAAAAGGAAAAGAAATGGGAGCTGCTTTGAATTCCCAGCAATTAAAGAGTTTCACCAGAGGAGGAGCAAAGGAGAGGGGGGTGGTGGGGAGGGAAGCATCTGGATTTCTCTCACGCTTTGCTTTGTTTACTTTTCTGAGCCCTTTTGAACGTTTTGAGCTGGCTGCACGGAGAGCTAAACAAGCTCTGCCTCTCCCACTCCCACTCAACTTCGTGGGAAAGGTTCAGCTAAGCAAAAAGAAATGACAGAGAAATAAGTAAGGAGTACAGAATGGTTGGGGTTGGAAGGGACCTCCGAAGACCACCCGAGTCCAACCCACCCCCTGCCACCAGGGCGGGCTCGCCCAGGGCAGGTCACACAGGAATGCAGCCAGGTGGGGCTCAGAAGTCTCCACAGAAGGAGACTCCACAACCTCTCTGGGCAGCCTGCTCCAGGCCTCCAGCACCCTCACCCCAAAGAGGTTTTTCTTCCTCCTGTCGGGGTGGAACTCTCTGTGCTCCCACTGCCCCTCGTGCTGTCGCTGTGCAGCAGTGAACAGAAGCCTGGCCCCAGCCTCTTGGCACCCACGCTTTCAAATCTCTAGGAGCATTAATTAGATCCCTTCTCAGACTGCTTATCTCCAGACTAAACAGCCCCAGGGCTCTCAGGCTTTCCTCCTCAAAGAGATGCTCCCAGTTCCTTGATCACCTTCACAGCCTCCACTGAACACTCTCCAGCGGTTCCCTGTCCCTCTTGAAGTGGAGAGCCCAGAACTGGACACAATCCTCCAGATGTGGTCTCACTAAGGCAGAGTAGAGGGGGAGGAGAACCTCCCTAGCCCTGCTGGCCACACTTGTCTTAACAAACCCCCTTATACAGAATAACCTTTATCTCCTTTATTATTTCATGCAATATATATTGCATGCATCATAAAATGGTTCAGGTTGCAAGGGACCTTAGGGGTCATCTGCTCCAACCTCCCAGTCTTGGGCAGGGACAGCTCTCAGCTGGACCTAGTTGCTCAAAGCCTGCAACACCCCCAAAAAGAAGGCATCCACAAGCACTATGGACAACCTATCCCAGAGCCTCACCATCCCTCATACTGAAGAGCTTCTTGGCTGCCCAAGGTCCTGGATATCCACAGCTTCCCAGGGACACCTATTCCAGAGTCTCATCACCCTCACAATGAAGAGCTTCTTGGTTGCCCAAGGCCTTGGACATCCACAGCTTCTCAGGGACACCTATTCCAGAGTCTCACCACCCTCATACTGAAGAGCTTCTTGGTTGCCCAAGGCCTTGGATACCATCAGGGAAGCAACATCCACAACCTCTCTGGACAACCTATTCCAGAGTCTCACCATCCCTCATACTGAAGAGCTTCTTGGTTGCCCAAGATCCTGGACATCCACAGCCTCCCAGGGTCACCTATTCCAGAGCCTCACCACCCTCATACTGAAGAGCTTCTTGGTTGCCCAAGGGCTTGGACATCCACAGCCTCTCTGGACAACGTATTCCAGAGTCTCACCACCCTCATACTGAAGAGCTTCTGGGTTGCCCAAGGCCTTGGACATCCACAGCCTCGCAGTGCAACCTATTCCAGAGTCTCACCACCCTCACACAGAAGAGCTTCTTGGTTGCCCAAGGCCTTGGACACCACCAGGGAGGCAACATCCACAACCTCTCTGGACAACCTATTCCAGAGTCTCACCATCCCTCACACTGAAGAACTTCCTCCTAAGATCCAGCCCAAACCTCCTCTCCCTCAGCTTCAAACCCTTCCCCCTTGCCCTCTCTCCAGACAGCCTTATGAGAAATCCCTTCCCAGCCTCCCTGCAGGCTCCCTTCAGGTATCTAATCTATGGCATCTAATAGGAATTTTATGTACCATTACATCTGTCAATCAATGTTTTATGTCCAGAGAAGGGCAAGAAAGCTGGGGAGGGGTCTGGAGCTGGGGGTCTGTGAGGAGAGGCTGAGGGAGCTGGGGTTGCTTAGCCTGGAGAAGAGGAGGCTCAGGGGAGACCTTCTTGCTCTCTACAACTCCCTGAAGGGAGGTTGTAGCCAGGTGGGGGTTGGTCTCTTCTCCCAGGCAAGCAGCACCAGAACAAGAGGACACAGTCTCAAGCTGTGCCAGGGGAGGTTCAGGCTGGAGGTGAGTAGAAAGTTCTTGCCAGAGAGAGTTATTAGCCATTGGAATGTGCTGCCCAGGGAGGTGATGGAGTCCCCATCCCTGGAGGTGTTCAAGAGGGGATTGGATGTGGCACTTGGTGCCATGGTTTAGTCATGAGGTCTGTGGTGACAGGTTGGACTTGATGATCTTTGAGGTCTCTTCCAACCTTGGTGATTCTGTGAGATTCTGTGATAATATCAGGTGCAGTAATACTATTATATAGTATATATATATATATATAGCATTATCTATTGCATATATAGCATTACATTATCTATATTATTCTAGATTGTGGATACATAGCATATTGCAGATATATAATAATATAGATAATATTATATGCAACAATAGCATATAATACGAAATCATATTAAATATTATCATTACATGAAATGTTTTATTTATACATATATTTATATAGGATTTTTTATCTATATCTATACAAAACCAGCTTACAACCTGGGGAAGGTGTGAGGGCTGGAGATGCTCTCCTATGAGGACAGACTGAAGGAGTTGGGGTTGTTCAGCCTGGAGAAGAGAAGGCTCCCAGGAGACATTCTTGTGGCCTTCCAGTATCTGAAGGGGGCTACAGGAAAGCTGGGGAGGGACTTTTGAGGGTGTCAGGGAGGGATAGGACTGGGGGAGGATGGAGCAAAACTAGGAGTGGGTAGATTGAGATTGGCTGTGAGGAAGAAGTTGTTCCCCCTGAGGGTGGTGAGAGCCTGGCACAGGTTGCCCAGGGAGGTGGTGGAAGCCTCCTGCCTGGAGGTGTTTGCAGCCAGGCTGGATGTGGCTGTGAGCAACCTGCTGCAGTGTGAGGTGTCCCTGGGCATGGCAGGGGGGTTGGGACTGGCTGAGCCTTGAGGTCCCTTCCAGCCCTGACAACTCTATGATTGTTCTATGAACATGTGACAGGACACCAATTCCAGCCCCCAGCCCAGCTCCCACAGCTCCAAGTGGATGAAACCCTCCACAAGTGAACATCTTGCCAGCTGCTTTCATGGGGGCAGCTCCTCTCCACCCCTTGAATTATCCCTTTGTGCCACTTCCAGGGCTTTGAAAGAGCGGTGCTGGGGGAAGGGGGATTGGGGATGTTGCTTTTTGTGCCTGCTACTTCAAATGCCTCTTTTCATAACCCTGACCTGCTTCACCCCCTGCAATGTAACCCAATCAATCTTGCCTTAAATTGTTTAGCTTCTGGTCAAACACAGGGAGCCTCACTGATGTAAATATTATGTTTGCTCACTTTCTAAGCCCACACGCTCCCTGCCTGCCTGGGCCTCCCTCTAGGGCTGGCAGACAAAGGGGGAGAGGGATGAAAGTGGTCAGCTCCTGCTCCCAGCAGGCTGCTGTCCTGCTCTGCTGGGTGGCAGGATCTCCATGGGACCAGTGCTGAGCTGAGGTGGGAAAGATGTGGTCCAAAACATGCTAGTTCCACAAAACAGTTGTGGGTGGAAGAGACCTTTTAAGATCATGGGGTCCAAGCATTAACCCAGCACTGCCAGGGGGAAGAAAAGGGGGGAAAAGGGGGAGGAAAAGGGGGGGGAAAGGGGGAGAAAAGGGGGGAAAAAGGGGGAAATTGAATTAACCAGCTTGGGAAAGAATTTTGAGACCATCAAGTCCAACCTATCACCAAGCACCATCTGATCAACTAAACCATGGCACCAAGCACCCCATCCAGGCTCTTCCTAAACACCTCCAGGGATGGTGGCTATGTAGCCTCTTACCCCTCAGCTGCTCCTCACCAGCCCTGTTCTCCAGACCCTTCATCATCTCTGCTGCCCTTCTTCAGACACACTTCAGTCCCACAGCATCACCTAAACTCAGCCAGACGAAAATCCTGTGTCTGGTTTGTAACATCATCAGTGGCCAACAGGAGCAAGGAGGTCATTGTGCCCCTGGACTCAGCACTGCTTAGGCCACACCTTGAGTCCTGTGTCCAGTTCTGGGCTCCTCAGGTTAGGAAAGATGTTGAGCTGCTGGAAGGTGTCCAGAGAAGGGCAAGAAAGCTGGGGAGGGGTCTGGAGCACAGCCCTGTGAGGAGAGGCTGAGGGAGCTGGGGTTGCTTAGCCTGGAGAAGAGGAGGCTCAGGGGAGACCTTCTTGCTCTCTCCCTGCAGGGAGGTTGTAGCCAGGTGGGGGTTGGTCTCTTCTCCCAGGCAAGCAGCACCAGAACAAGACGACACAGTCTCAAGCTGTGCCAGGGGAGGTTTAGGCTAGAGGTGAGGAAGAAGTTCTTCCCAGCAAGAGAGATTGGCCATTGGAATGTGCTGCCCAGGGAGGTGGTGGAGTCCCCATCCCTGGAGGTGTTTAGGAAGAGCCTGGCTGGGGTGCTTGGTGCCATGGTTTAGTTGATGAGATGGTGCTGGGTGATAGGTTGGACTTGGTGATCTCTGAGGTCTCTTCCAACTCAGTTCATTCTATTCCATTGTATCCCATTCCATCCCATCCTATTCTATTTCATTCCATTCCATTCCATCCCATTCTATCCCATTCCATCCCATCCTATTCTATTCCATTCCATTCTATTCCATTCCACTCCATTCCACTCCATCCCATTCCACCTCCCAGGCCACCAGCTCCTGGTGCCCCTTGTTCTGCACAGGCTGCTCAGAGCCTCTGCCTCCCCAGCAGAGAGCTCTGCCACTGAAACCAGCTCAATTTCCCACCCCGCCTCCTCCATTTGGGCCATGACCACAACAATAAAAACTTGGGCTGGTCTCCTTTTTTCCCCCCCTCCTGGCTCCACTTTGCAGGCCAGCCACCAATCCTGAGCTGCAAGTGCAGAGGCATTCCCTCATTATCCAAGAGCACCTAATGATGTTTAATCCTCCTAAGCTCCCGAGCATGCCGATGCCTCCCAGCGCCGAGAGCCACAGCTTAATTAACACAGGTTAATTAACAAGCCAGGGAGTGGGAGGAGGGAAGGAGGGAGGGAGGGGCATCTTAAGGAGGGAACCTGGTTACCTCTCCTACGCCCTGTGTGCTGCTCTGACTGCTCTCCTCAGGTTGGTTTTGCAAACCATCTTGCTCTGCTCCTGGCTCTCAGCCCATGGCCCCCTAAGAGCCCCAAAAGAAAGGCTGCAGGGCCACCCAAAACCCCCTGCTCTGGGTGCAGCTTGCCTCCTGTCCCCTGAGAGTCCATGGGGAACTCTGAAAAGAAAGAGAGCAGAAGAGGGGAAAGCAGCAGAGTCCAAGGCAGGGCTATTGTGGCTGCTTTATGAGCCTTTGTTCCTACCATGTGCTGCCTGGAGAAATGCTTTGCTGGAGCAGGTCCAGAGAAGGCCACGGAAAGGATCTGAGGGCTGGAAGCCCTCTGCTGTGAGGCCAGGCTGAGGGAGGTGGGGTTGTTCAACCTGCAGAAGAGAAGGCTCCAGAGAGACCTGTCCATGGGTCCACGTCCTAGTGGAGGCCAGGGACAAGCAGAGTCCCTCAGGGATCAGTCCTGGGACCAGGCTTGTTCAACATCTTTGTGGGTGCCAGGGACAGTGGCACTGAGTGCACCCTCAGCAGGTTTGCTGCTGACACCAAGCTGTGTGGTGCAGCAGACAGGCTGGAGGGAAGGGAGGCCATCCAGAGGGACCTGGACAGGCTGGAGAGGTGGGCACAAGCCAACCTCAGGAGATTCAACAAGACCAAGGGTAGGGTCCTGCAGCTGGGTGGAGGCAATCCCAGGCACAAATCCAGGCTGGGCAGGGACTGGCTGGAAAGCAGCCCTGAGGAGAGAGCCTTGGGGGTGCTGGGGGAGGAGAAGCTCACCAGGAGCTCTCAGTGTGCACTTGCAGCCCAGAAAGCCAACCAGAGCCTGGGCTGCAGCAGGAGAAGTGTGGCCAGCAGGGCAAGGGAGGTGATCCTCCCCCTCTGCTCAGCTCTGGGGAGACCCCACCTGGAGTACTGCCTCCAGGTCTGGAGCCCCTAGTACAGGAAGGACCTGGAGGTGCTAGAGTGTACAAGGAAGGGCCAGGAGGATGAGCAGAGGGCTGGAGCTGCTCTCCTATGGAGACAGACTGAGAGAGTTGGGGCTGTTCAGTCTGGAGAAGAGAAGGCTCTGAGAAGACCTCATTGTGGCCTTCCAGTATCTGAAGGGGGCTCCAAGAAAGCTGGGGAGGGACTTTTGAGGGTGTCAGGGAGTGATAGGACTGGGGGGGATGAAGCAAAACTAGAAGTGAGTAGATTGAGATTGGATGTTAGGAAGAAGTTGCTCCCCATGAGGGTGGTGAGAGCCTGGCACAGGTTGCCCAGGGAGGTGGTGGAAGCCTCCTGCCTGGAGGTGTTTGCAGCCAGGCTGGATGTGGCTGTGAGCAACCTGCTGCAGTGTGAGGTGTCCCTGGGCATGGCAGGGGGGTTGGAACTGCCTGAGCCTTGAGGTCCCTTCCAGCCCTGACAACTCTGTGATCTACTACCTCCAGAGCCTTTTTTTTTCTTAAGGTAAGGGGAAGAAAAATAGAGAGGGGGAACAACCACCAGCAACAAAGCAGATCAATCACTCTTTTTTTACCATTCCCCCCCCCTTCCCCCCCATCCAATAAGTGTTGGGTGTTATTTTTTGGCCAGGAGCAGATAAAGAGCGCTGCAGTGTTTGTCATCATTAGGTTAGAGAGGCTGCCAAGATGTAATAGCATTAAAGCTGAAGGCATTGTGGGTAATGGCATGCAAATTGCTACAAAGGCACTGGGAAGCAAGGCCATTGCCTGAGCAAAGTGAAAGGGACACTGCCAACTACCCTTCCCAATGTGATTGGGCTTTGGGGTTTATTTTTGTTGGACCTTGCTTTTCGCAGTGCTGTTGGAGAAGTTAGTGGCTAAAGGGCCTTGGCCTGCTTCATCCATCCCCTGTGAGATCCTGTGGCTTTTTGCAGGTAGCAGCACCACTGATGAGTTAGGCAGAGGATAGGATAGGATAGGATAGGATAGGATAGGATAGGATAGGATAGGATAGGATAGGATAGGATAGGATCAGGTTGGAAGAGACCTTCAAGATCATCAAGTCCAACCTATCATCCAACACCACCTAATCAACTAACCCATGGCACCAAGCACCCTATCAAGTCTCTTCCTGAACACCTCCAGGGATGGTGACTCCACCACCTCCTCAGGCAGCACATTCCAATGTGCAATCACTCTCTCTGTGTAAAACTTCTTCCTAACCTCCAGCCTAAACCTCCCTTGGTGCAGCCTGAGACTGTGTCCTCTTGTTCTAGTGCTGCTTGCCTGGGAGAAGAGACCAACCCCCACCTGGCTACAACCTCCCTTCAGTGAGTTGGGGACGGCAATGAGGTCACCCCTGAGTCTCCTCTTCTCCAGGCTAAGCAACCCCAGCTCCCTCAGCCTCTCCTCACAGGGCTGTGTTCCAAGCCCCTCACCAACTTCATTGCCCTTCTCTGGACACACTCCAGCAACAAAACCTCCTTCCTAAAGTGAGGGGCCCAGAACTGGACACAGGACTCAAGGCGCAGCCTAACCAGTGCTGAGTCCAGGGGCACAATGACCTCCCTGCTCCTGCTGGCCACACTGTTCCTGATGCAGGCCAGGATGCCATTGGCCTTCTTGGCCACCTGGGCACACTGCTGGCTCATGTTCAGCCTACCATCGACCAGCACCCCCAGGTCCCTTTCTGCCTGGCTGCTCACAGCCACTCTGACCCCAGCCTGTAGCTCTGCATGGGGTTGCTGTGGCCAATGTGCAGCCCCTGGCACTTGGATGTGTTCAGTCTCATGCCCTTGGACTCTGCCCATCTGTCCAGCCTGTCGAGGTAGTAGTCATGAAGTCTTGGGTGACAGGTTGGACTTGATAAACTTGGAGGTCTCTTCCAACCTTGTTGATCCTATGAAGGGCCCCAGCCCCCTCAGCCTGTCCTGACAGCAGAGGTGCTCCAGCCCCCTGCTCAGCCTTTGGGACAGCAGAGGAGCGGAGGGATGGATCCGCACGCTCCACGTTTACGATGCGCCAGGCTGAGAGCATTTATCCTGCCAGCTCCACACCCCGTTTTACTGGCACTGCTGGCTTTTATGGGGCTAAGGAGACAAGGGCAGAGATCAGCCCTGACTTCTGGGCAGCTTGTAGAGACACAGAGATGCTTTGATAGATTTTTGTCCCCAGCCCGTTCACTGCTTGATGAATGCCTCGACACCAAACCCATGTGGTGCAGGATCTGTTCCCTTTCTCTATTTGTAGGGCTATTGATCACAGTCCAAGCTGCAAGCTCCAATTGCTTGCCTATGTCTGAATGAGTAAAAGATCAGATATATCCACAGGCAGGAGTGGAGACCACAGTGATCCTCAATAGCTTGCCTGGAGTCTCCTTTACTGGAGTGTTGCATCACAGTGCATTAGAGGTTTGAAGGGACCTCCAGAGATCATCCAGGCCAAGCCCCCTGCCAGAGCAGCATCACCTAAGGGTAGTCAGCACAGGAATGCATCCAGGTGGGATTTGAAAGCCTCCAGAGAAGGAAACTCCACAACCTCCCTGGGCAGCCTCCTCCAGGGCTCTGGCACCCTCACTGCAAAGAAGTTTCTCCTCATGTTGAGCTGAAACCTTCTCTGTTCCACTTTGTCTCCATTGTTCCTTGGCTTAGCACTGTGCACCACTCAAAGGAGCTTGGCCCCCTCCCCTTGCCCCCCACCCCTCAGCTATTGATAGACATTGATCAGCTCCCCACTCAGCCTTCTCTTCTCCAGACTAAACAGCCCCAGGGCTGTCAGTCTCTCTCCACAGGGGAGATGCTCAAGTCCCCTAAGCATCCTCCTGGCTCTCTGTTGGACTCTCTCCAGCAGGTCTCTGTCTCTCTTGAACTGGGGAGCCCAAAACTGGACACAGTATCCCAGGTGTGGTCTGAAGAGGCACAGTTCAAGAAGAACAAGAATCTGGTGGAGAGAGTCCAATGGAGAGCTACCAGGATGATGAAGGGACTGGAGCACTGCCCTGTGAGGAGAGGCTGAGAGCCCTGGGGGTGTTCAGTCTGGAGAGGACAAGACTGAGAGGGGATTTAATCAATGCCTACCAATATCTGAGGGCTGGGGGTCAGGAGGGAGGGCACAGGCTCTGCTCACCTGCACCCTGGGATAGGACAAGGGACAATGGATAGAAACTCCAGCACAGGAGGTTCCACCTCAGCATGAGGAGAAACTTCTGCACTGTGACTGGTCCCAGAGCACTGAACAGGCTGCCCAGAGAGGTTGTGGAGTCTCCTTCTCTGGAGACCTTCCAGCCCTATCTGGATGTGTTCCTGTGTGACCTGTGCTGGATTCCATGGCCCTGCTCTGGCATGGGGTTTGACTCAATGATCTTCAAAGGTCCCTTCCAACCCCTAACACCCTGTGACCCTGTGATTGTTTCCAGGAAGGCTTTCCAGTCACACCGTCATGCCCAAAGGCCAAACCAAGGATGTGACAGCATGAGGAGAACCTTATTTTGTTGTAGCTTCTCCCTCCACCTGCTGTCTGACAAACATTCTCAGAGGGATCAATCACCATCACCTTTGTGACCTGGTGTGCTAATTTTTAACTCCCTGTGGCAGCACCTTGCATGAACAGTGGCTTCACATCTGGCCTGCATCAGGAACAGTGTGGCCAGCAGGAGCAGGGAGGGCATTGTGCGCCTGGACTCAGCACTGCTTAGGCCACACCTTGAGTCCTGTGGCCAGTTCTGGGCCCCTCAGGTTAGGAAAGATGTTGAGATGCTGGAAGGTGTCCAGAGAAGGACAAGAAAGCTGGGGAGGGGTCTGGAGCACAGCCCTGTGAGGAGAGGCTGAGGGAGCTGGGGTTGCTTAGCCTGGAGAAGAGGAGGCTCAGGGGAGACCTTCTTGCGGTCTGCAACTCCCTGAAGGGAGGTTGTAGCCAGGAGGGGGTTGGTCTCTTCTCCCAGGCAAGCAGCACCAGAACAAGAGGACACAGTCTCAAGCTGTGCCAGGGGAGGTTTAGGCTGGATGATAGGAAGAAGTTCTTGCCAGCAAGAGAGATTGGCCATTGGGATGTGCTGCCCAGGGAGGTGGTGGAGTCCCCATCCCTGGAGGTGTTTAGGGAGAGCTTTGATGGGGTGCTTGGTGCCATGGTTTAGTTGATCAGATGGTGCTGGGTGATAGGTTGGACTTCATGATCTCATAGGTCTTTTCCAAACTGGTTAATTCAATTCTATTCTATTCCATTCCATTCCATGAAAATCAAAATAACAACCACCACCAAACTCTGTGTGCTTACCAGCAGAAGCTGTGAGGTGAAGGTGGTGCTTGTCTTCCTTTATAAAGAGCAGCCAGAATCAAGACAGCTGAAGAGAGGCTCTGGTCCTAACCAACTTGAGGTTGGTGCCATTTCAATAGGATCTCTCTTGGAATCATCAATAAGGTGTCTGGAGCTGTCTCAAGAGATTGGTGTGTCAGGACTAAAAGCACTCGTGGAGAGGGAAGCCTCTTGCATGCATCAAGAGTCCTTTCTGAGCTAAATTTTTGATGGAAAAACAGGAAAAAAAAGGATGGGTACAAAGTGTTGCCTGATACTTCCTGCGTGCAGAGGAGAAATACAGAAGCATAGAATTGTTAGGTTTGGAAGGGACCTCAAAGCTCAGCCAGTTCCAACCCCCCTGCCATGCCCAGGGACACCTCACACTCCAGCAGGTTGCTCACAGCCACATCCAGCCTGGCTGCAAACACCTCCAGGCAGGAGGCTTCCACCACCTCCCTGGGCAACCTGTGCCAGGCTCTCACCACCCTCATGGGCAACAACTTCTTCCTAACATCCAATCTCAATCTCCCCATTTCCAGTTTTGCTCCATTCCCCCCAGTCCTATCCCTCCCTGACACCCTCCAAAGTCCCTCCCCAGCCTTCCTGTAGCCCCCTTCAGGTACTGAGAGGCCACAAGGAGGTCTCCTCAGAGCCTTCTTTTCTCCAGACTGAACAGCCCCAACTCTCTCAGTCTGTCTCCATAGCAGAGCAGCTCCAGCCCTCTGCTCATCCTCATGGACCTTCCCTGTACACCTTCCAGCACCTCCAGATCCTTCCTGTACTAGGGGTTCCAGAACTGGATGCAGTGCCTCAGGTGGGGTCTGACCAGAGCTGAGCAGAGGGGCAGAATCTCCTCCCTGGCCCTGCTGGCCACACTTCTCTCACTGCAGCCCAGGCTCTGCTTGGCTTTCTGGGCTGCAAGTGCTCACTGCTGGCTCCTGTTGAGCTTCTCCTCCCCCAGCACCCCCAAATCCATTTTTCTTCAGGCCTGCTCTCCAACCAGTCCCTGCCCAGCCTGTATCAGTGCTTGGGATTGCCCTGACCCACATGCAGGACCTGGCACTTGGTGCTTGGAGAGTGCAGATGCTGCAGAAGAGCCTGCAGTCCCTTTGCCCCTCTCCAGCAGCAGGTATGAATGCCTGCCATATAAAAGAGTATATGAGAGTATACAAGACACAGAGGGATGGTTTATAGGCAAGGAGGTCAAGGCTGACCTCCTCCTCTGCTTCAAGGAGAATAACACATTTCCCATCTTCTCCAGCAACACACAGACACTGTTCCTCTTCTCTCCCTAGGCTGTTTTGTTTCCCCCATTCTGCCATCCTGTCCTGGAGATGCTGCAGAGAATTACAAATTGGTTTGGGTGGAAAAGACCTTTAAGATTAGCAAGTGCAACTGTTAAGCCAGCGCTGCCAAGTCACCACTACCCCACGTCCCTCAGCACCACACCTACACAGCTGTGAAATCCCTTCGGGGATGTGGGGCACTTCTGGGGGGCAGCCTGCTCCTTCCCCTGCTCAAGCACAGGAGGGATGGACTAGGTGACCCCCAAAAGCCCTTCCCAACCTGCAAATGGGGAGGCATCCACACTGGCAGGAGGGATCTCAGCTGGACATCCCACCTGCCTTCTTCCCTCACGGCTCCACGCTCCAGCCAAGGGGCTGTGCCTCCAGCTTCAAAGGCGAGCTTTGAAAGCCCCTGTAGCAGGAGCCTCATTTGTCATGCTGAAGGAGCTGAAATCCCCACTGTTAGCTCATTTACATCTCCACACAGGTAGGTTACAGCTAGCTATTGTCTAGAGGTGTGTAAGGCACCCACTGCTCATCCTGAGGGGTACAGGAAGGGGAAAATCACCCAGCCTCACCTTCACCTCTTCCGTGTTGGTCGGTTGGGTTTGGGGGTCGGGGTTTTATTCCCCTCCTTCCTCTTTCTTTCAATCCCTTGCTCGAGTTTTGACTGTTGCTGAGTATTTGCAGATAAATAAAAGAGTGAACAGCCCCATAAAAAGCTGATTGTTTCCCCACCACCCCCCCCCTGCAAAGATTGCCTTTCTGAAGAAGATTAAGCACCCTCCTGTGCTGCGGAAGACAAAGGTATCCCTGGGCGAGAGGAAGACATAAAAGAGGTTACTACACACACCTCCTGGCTGTGTGGACTGCTAATTCGTGCTGTTGTCATCCTTTCTTGTCCAGCTTTACTCTTTCTTCCCCCTTCCCATTAAAGGAAAAGTTACCTCTGCAGCTGCTGAAGGTAGAGAAGAGAATCGGATAGGGTAGGGTATGATGGAATAGGATAGGGTAGGGTAGGGTAGAATAGAATAGGATAGGGTAGGGTAGAATAGGATAGGGTAGGGTAGAATAGGATAGGGTAGGATAGAATAGGATAGGGTAGGATAGAATAGGATAGGGTAGGGTAGGATAGAATAGGATAGGGTAGGGTAGGATAGAATAGGGTAGGATAGAATAGGATAGGGTAGGATAGAATAGGATAGGGTAGGATAGAATAGGATAGGGTAGGATAGAATAGGATAGGGTAGGATAGAATAGGATAGGGTAGGATAGAATAGGATAGGGTAGGATAGAATAGGATAGGGTAGGATAGAATAGGATAGGGTAGGATAGAATAGGATAGGGTAGGATAGAATAGGATAGGGTAGGATAGAATAGGATAGACCAGACCAGACCAGGTTGGAAGATCATCATGTCCAACCCATCAACCAATCCAAGCCACCTAAACAACTAACCCATGGCACCAAGCACCCCATCAAGTCTCCTCCTGAACACCTCCAGGGATGGTGACTCCACCACCTCCCTGGGCAGCACATTCCAATGGTCAACCTCCCTCTCTGGTAAGAACTTCTTCCTAACATCCAACCTAAACCTCCCCTGGCACAGCTTGAGACTGTGTCCTCTTGTTCTGGTGCTGGCTGCCTGGGAGAAGAGACCAACCCACTCCTGGTTACAATCTCCCTTCAGGGAGTTGGAGAGAGCAAGAAGGTCTCCCCTGAGCCTCCTCTTCTCCAGGCTAAGCAACCCCAGCTCCCTCAGCCTCTCCTCACAGGGCTGTGCTCCAATAACCCCTCATCAACTTTGTTGCCCTTCTCTGGACACCTTCCAGCAAGTCAACCTCCTTCCTGAACTGAGGAGCCCAGAACTGGACACAGGACTCAAGGTGTGGCCTAACCAGTGCTGAGTCCAGGGGCACAATGACCTCCCTGCTCCTGCTGGCCACACTGTTCCTGATGCAGGCCAGGATGTCCTTGGCCCTCTTGGCCACCTGGGCACACTGCTGCCTCATGTTCAGCCAGCTGTCAACTAGCACCCCCAGGTCCCTCTCTGCCTGGCTGCTCTCAGCCACTCTGACCCCAGCCTGTAGCACTGCCTGGGGTTGCTGTGACCAAAGTGCAGCACCTGGCACTTGGATGTGTTCAATCTCCTGCCCTTGGCCTCTGCCCATCTGTCCAGCCTGGCAAGGTCCCTCTGCAGAGCCTCTCTACCCTCCAGCAGATCAACTCCTGCCCCCAGCTTGGTGTTGTCAGCAAATTTACTGCTGATGGACTCAATGCCCTCATCCAGATCATCAATAAAGATGCTAAAGAGGATGGGGCCCAGCACTGACCCTTGGGGCACACCACTGGTGCCTGGCTGCCAGCTGGCTGTGGCACCATTCACCACCAACTCTCGAACTCTGGAAGTGGCAGTTGGAGGAAGAGAGTTTTGTTTTCCCAGCCTGCAGCAGGAAGGGAGGCTCCAAGGGGCCACTGAAAGAGGAAACACATCTGCTCACAGCTGGCATCATGCAGTCATGCAACAGCTTGGGTTGGGAGAGACCTTCAGGATCCTCAGGCCCTACCATTAACCCAGCGCTGCCACACTGCCAGCGAACCAGCTAATGGCTTTTAACTCCCTCCAGGGATGGGGACTCTGCCACTGCCCTGGCAGCCTGGTCCAGGGCTTCACAGCTCTTTCAGGAAGGAGATTTCTCCAAATGTCCACCATAAACCTCCCCTGGCACAACCTGAGGTTGATTACTCTTAGAATCATAGAATCAACAAAGTTGGAAGATACCTCAGAGATCATCAAGACCAACCTGTCACCCAGCAGCTCATGGCTGCTAAACCATGGCTCCAAGTGCCACATCCAATCCCCTCTTGAACACCTCCAGGGATGGGGACTCCACCACCTCCCTGGGCAGCACATCCCAAAGGCCAATCTCTCTCTCTGGGAAGAACTTTCTCCTCACCTCCAGCCTAAACCTCCCCTGGCACAGCTTGAGACTGTGGCCTCTTGTTCTGGTGCTGCTTGCCTGGGAGAAGAGACCAACCCCCACCTGGCTACAACCTCCCTTCAGGGACTTGGACACAGCAAGAAGGTCTCCCCTGAGCCTCCTCTTCTGCAGGCTAAGCAACCCCAGCTCCCTCAGCCTCTCCTCACAGGGCTGTGCTCCAGACCCCTCCCCAGCTTTCTTGCCCTTCTCTGGACACCTTCCAGCAACTCAACATCCTTCCTAAACTGAGGTCTGACCTGAGCCTCCTCTTCCCCAGGCTAAGCTAAAGGTCCATTCTTACCCAAACCAATGTAGGAGTCTGAGAAGTGCCTCAGACCATCACCTTCAGCAGTTCTTCCCTGCCAAGGCATTCCCAGAGCCCGGCAGCACTTTCCCTGCTCCTCTCTCCTCACAGCTCAGGGGCAGTCCTGCAAGCTGATGAGGAACCCCTGGGGTCGCTCCTGGGGAAGCATCGTGGCTCAAAGGCAGGCCAGACTGGCAGGCAAGCTCCTGCAGCAGGTGGGGTCTGCTCTGCCTCCCCTCTGAAAGTGCTTTGTCAGGATTCATTAGGAGCACAGCAGGTTTCACTGGTACCTGCACTCTCAGCAAAGTGTCTGCTTTTCTTCTTTGCTGACAGCCCACATTCACTTCCACAGCTCTAAAAGACCTCCACATTCAAAGCCCTGTAATGACTTGCCTCTTCCTTTCTTTCCTCCTTCCCTTTAATAGCTTCCACTAAAGGGAAGAGGATTACTTTTTCCTTCCCCCCCTCCCCTCCTTGCACGTTGAGGCAGAGGTTCTGCTTTCTGATTTTTCTCTCCTCTTCAACCCCCTCCTGAACCAGCTCCCCTGCTGCAGGGAGACATCAACAGCTGAATTCTGACAGCTGGGGCTACCAGCAGGAACTGGCCACCAAAGAGGATGATAGCTACATCCCATCATAGACTCACAGAATGGTGTCACAGAATCACAGAACCTCCAAGGTTGGAAAAGACCTCAAAGATCAACAAGGCCAACCTGTCACCCAACACCTCATGGCTACTAAACCATGGCACTGAGTGCCACATCCAATCCCCTCTTCAACACCTCCAGGGATGGGGACTCCACCACCTCCCTGGGCAGCACATTCCAATGGCTAACAACTCTCTCTAGGAAGAACTTTCTCCTCACCTCCAGCCTAAACCTCCCCTGGCACAGCTTGAGACTCTTGTTCTGGCTGTGCTCCAGACCCCTCCCCAGCTTTCTTGCCCTTCTCTGGACACCTTCCAGCAGCTCAACATCTTTCCTAACCTGAGGGGCCCAGAACTGGACACAGGACTCAAGGTGTGGCCTCACCAGTGCTGAGTCCAGGGGCACAATGACCTCCCTGCTCCTGCTGGCCACACTGTTCCTGATGCAGGCCAGGATGCCCTTGGCCTTCTTGGCCACCTGGGCACACTGCTGGCTCATGTTCAGCTGTTGTCAATCAGCACCCCCAGGTCCCTCTCTGTTTGGCAGCTCTCAGCCACTCTGACCCCAGCCTGTAGCTCTGCATGGGGTTGCTGTGGCCAAAGTGCAGCCCCTGGCACTTGGACTTGTTGAATGCCATCCTGTTGGCCTCTGCCCATCTGTCCAGTCGGTCGAGGTCCCTCTGCAGAGCCCTTCCACCCTCTAGCTGATCAACATCTGCTCCCAACTTGGTGTCATCTGCAAACTTGCTGATGACTGACTCAATGCGCTCATCCAGATCATCAATGAAGATGTTAGAACAGAACAGAACAGAATAGAATAGACCAGACCAGCTTGGAAGAGACCTTTGAGATCATCAAGTCCAACCTATCATCCAACACCATCTAATCAACTAAACCATGGCTCCAAGCACCCTTTCAAGTCTCATCCAAACCACCACCCGTGACGGAGAACTAAGCACAACCCAACCTCATGAGGTTCAACATAACCAAGTGCAGGGTCCTGCATTTGGTCAGGGCAATCCCAAGCACTGATACAGGCTGGGCAGGGACTGGCTGGAGAGCAGGCCTGAAGAAAAGGCCTTGGGGGTGCTGGGGGATGAGAAGCTCAACAGGAGCCAGCAGTGACCACTTGCAGCCCAGAAAGCCAACCAGAGCCTGGGCTGCAGCAAGAGAAGTGTGGCCAGCAGGGCAGGGAGGGGATTCTCCCCTTCTACTCTGCTCTGGTGAGACCCCACCTGAGCCACTGCATCCAGTTCTGGAGCCCCTACTACAGGAAGGATCTGGAGGGGCTGGAAGGTGTCCAGAGAAGGGCCATGAGGATGAGCAGAGGGCTGGAGCTGCCCTGCTATGGAGACAGACTGAGAGAGTTGGGGCTGTTCAGTCTGGAGAAAAGAAGGCTCCCGGGAGACATTCTTGTGGCCTTCCAGAATCTGAAGGGGGCTACAAGAAAGCTGGGGAGGGACTTTTGAGGGTGTCAGGGAGTGATAGGACTGGGGGGAATGGAACAAAACTAGAAATGGGTAGACTGAGATTAGATGTCAAGAAGAAGTTGTTGCCCATGAGGGTGGTGAGAGCCTGGCACAGGTTGCCCAGGGAGGTGGTGGAAGCCTCCTGCCTGGAGGTGTTTGCAGCCAGGCTGGATGTGGCTGTGAGCAACCTGCTGGAGTGTGAGGTGTCCCTGGGCATGGCAGGGGGGTTGGAGCTGGCTGAGCCTTGAGGTCCCTTCCAGCCCTGACAACTCTGTGATATCAAAGCCATGAGCACAGAGGAATGTTCTGAAGCCTGGGTGGACTCTGAGCCACCATCTAAACACAGCTTCCAAAGCCCAGCAGTCCAGAAAGAGCTGAAGATCCCCAGAACTACCCTGATCTGACTGTGTCAATATCCTGTGCTGGGGATGAGAATTAGCCTGACAAACAAGCAGTGTGTGAACTGGGAGAGCTGGGGATTTCTCTTCCAAGACCTTTTAATTTAATGTTAGATTCTTTGGAGGGGGAGAGGAAATGCACAGCAGCAGCCTGAGACACAGTCAGTAGAGCTGTGAGTGCTCCCCTAGATGATGAAGGATTTGGGATGTTTGCTCTGCCTGAGTCTCTCTCTGCCCCCCATGCATATGTAATCAATCCCAGCTCTCTGCCAGGCTGAGGTTCTCAACATGATCTCCCAGATCCTGGATGGATGCCCTGTGAGTAAGCATTTCCTGCCTGGAGAAGCTCTGGCTAGCTTCCTTCCTCAGCTGTAGGGAATGGAATGGAATGGAATGGAATGGAATGGAATGGAATGGAATGGAATGGAATGGAATGGAATGGAATGGAATGGAATGGAAGAGACCTCAGAGATCATCAAATCCAACCTATCACCCAACACCTCAAGTGTCACGTCCAATCCCCTCTTAAACACCTCCAGGGATGGTGACTCCACCACCTCCCTGGGCAGCACATTCCAATGGCCAATCTCTCTTGATGGGAAAAACTTCTTCCTAACATCCAGCCTAAACCTCCCCTGGCACAGCTTGAGACTGTGTCCTCTTGTTCTGGTGCTGCTTGCCTGGGAGATGAGACCAACCCCCACCTGGCTACAACCTCCCTTCAGGGAGTTGCAGACAGCAAGAAGGTCTCCCCTGAGCCTCCTCTTCTCCAGGCTAAGCAACCCCAGCTCCCTCAGCCTCTCCTCACAGGGCTGTGCTCCAGACCCCTCCCCAGCTTTCTTGCCCTTCTCTGGACACCTTCCAGCAGCTCAACATCTTTCCTAACCTGAGGGGCCCAGAACTGGACACAGGACTCAAGGTGTGGCCTAACCAGTGCTGAGCCCAGGAGCACAATGACCTCCCTGCTCCTGCTGGCCACACTGTTCCTGATGCAGGCCAGGATGCCCTTGGCCTTCTTGGCCACCTGGGCACACTGCTGGCTCATGTTCAGCTTACTGTCAATCAGCACCCCCAGGTCCCTCTCTGCCTGGCTGCTCTCAGCCACTCTGCCCCCAGCCTGTAGCTCTGCCTGGGGTTGCTGTGGCCAATGTGCAGCCCCTGGCACTTGGACTTGTTGAATGCCATCCTGTTGGCCTCTGCCCATCTGTCCAGTCAGTTGAGGTCCCTCTGCAGAGCCCTTCTGTCATCTAACAGATCAAGTCCTGCTCCCAGCTTGGTGTCATCTGCAAATTTGCTGATGACTGACTCAATCTCCCTTCAGGGGGGTTGGACTAGATGACCTTTAAAGCTCCTTTGCAACCCAAACCATTCCACCTCTTCCCTGCCACACGCACAGAGTCCTCCTTTTAATCCCCACCATCCTGGAGATTGCCCCTTCCACTCTCCCCCACCTCAGGCCAGTGACACAAACTCTTCCAGAGGAAGCATCCAAAAGTTGCCTCACTCTGAAGAGCAGCCTGGGGAGAGCCTGCAAAGCCTGAGGCAGGGGCAGTCATGGTCCTTGAAACATCTCATCATCAACTTGCCCATTACTAAGCCTGATGTGATGTAAGCAGCTCCCTTGGCCAGCACACTGGGACATAACACCAGGGCTCTGAATCATCCCTGGCCCATCTGCTCCTGGCTTTGCCCTTCCTAGGTAGGATAACACCACAAGCCAAGCTAAATATTTAATAGCACTCCTAATGGCTTCCTTAAGTGAAGCTGGGGGTGGGAGAAGCATTTCCTTGGTTTAGGATGACAGCATGAGGTGGATACCAAGCTCTGCATGGGGCAGCAATGTGCCCTGCTGGCCAAGAGGGACAGTGGGATCCTGGGCAGCATTAGAGGAGTGTGGCCAGCACTTCCAGGGAGGTTCTCCTCCCCCTCTGCTATGCCTTGGTGAGACCTCTCCTGGAACAGTGCATCCAGCTCTGGGCTCCTCAGTTCAAAAGGGACAGGGATCTGCTGGAGAGAGTCCAAGGGAGGGCTCCAAGGATGTGAAGGGACTGGAGCACTGCCCTGTGAGGAGAGGCTGAGAGCCCTGGGGCTGTTCAGTCTGGAGAGAAGATCTAACAAATGCCTGTCAATATCTAAGGGCTGGGGGTCAAGAGGGAGAGGACAGGCTCTGCTCAGCTGCACCCTGGGATAGGACAAGGGGCAAGGGATAGAAACTACAGCACAGGAGGTTCCACCTCACCATGAGGAGGAACTTCTTCCCACAACCTCCCTGGGCAGCCTGCTCCAGGGCTCTGGCACCCTCACTGCAAAGAAATTTCTCCTCATGGTGAGCTGAAACCTTCTCTGTTCCAGTTTGTCTCCAGTGCTCCTTGGCTTAGCACTGTGCACCACCCAAAGGAGCTTGGCCCCCTCCACTTGCCCCCCACCCCTCAGCTATTGATAGGCATTGATCAGATCCCCTCTCAGCCTTCTCTTCTCCAGACTCAACAGCCCCAGGGCTCTCAGTCTCTCTCCACAGGGGAGATGCTCAAGTCCCCTGAGCATCATTGTGGTGAAGGGAAGGGGAGGACAAGGGGGAAAGGGGGGACAAGGGGGAAAGGGGGGACAAGGGGGAAAGGGGGGACAAGGGGGAAAGGGGGGACAAGGGGGAAAGGGGGGACAAGGGGGAAAGGGGGGACAAGGGGGAAAGGGGGGACAAGGGGGAAAGGGGGGACAAGGGGGAAAGGGGGGACAAGGGGGAAAGGGGGGACAAGGGGGAAAGGGGGGACAAGGGGGAAAGGGGGGACAAGGGGGAAAGGGGGGACAAGGAGGAAGAGGAGGGAAGGGGGAAGGACAAGGAGGAAGAGGAGGGAAGGGGGAAGGACAAGGAGGAAGAGGAGAGAAGGGGGAAGGACAAGGAGGAAGAGGAGAGAAGGGGGAAGGACAAGGAGGAAGAGAAGGAAAGGGGGAAGGACAAGGAGGAAGAGGAGGGAAGGGGGAAGGACAAGGAGGAAGAGGAGGGAAGGGGGGAAGGACAAGGAGGAAGAGGAGGGAAGGGGGAAGGACAAGGAGGAAGAGGAGGGAAGGGAGAAGGACAAGGAGGAAGAGGAGGGAAGGGGGAAGGGAAGGACAAGGAGGAAGAGGAGGAAAGGGGGAAGGGAAGGACAAGGAGGAAGAGGAGGAAAGGGGGAAGGGAAGGACAAGGAGGAAGAAGAGGAAAGGGGGAAGGGAAGGACAAGGAGGAAGAGGAGGAAAGGGGGAAGGGAAGGACAAGGAGGAAGAGGAGGAAAGAGGGAAGGGAAGGAGGAGGAGGAAAGTAAATGCTTGAGCAGCCTGGCTTCTACCAGCAATAGTGGGCAGCAGGACCAGGGCAGGGATTGTCTCCCTGTACTGGGCACTGGTGAGGACACATCTCAAATACTGGCTGCAGTTTTAGGCCACTCACTTCAAGAAGGACATTGAGGTGCTGGAGGAAGCCCAGAGCAGGGCAACAAGGTTGGGGAAGGGTCTGGAGAGCAGGGCTGGTGAGGAGCAGCTGAGGGACCTGGGGTTGTTTAGCCTGGAGAAAAGGAGGCTGAGGGAAGACCTTCTGGCTCTCTACACCTCCTTGAAAGGAGGCTGCAGCAAGCTCGAAGTTATTCTTGCAAGGGACAAGCAATAGGAGGAGAGGGAATGGCCTCAGGCTGTGCCAGGGGAGGTTTAGGTTGGACATTAGGAGAAATTTCTGACCTGAAAGAGTTGTGAAGCTGGGGACTGTGCTGCCCAGGGCAGTGGTGGAGTCCCCACCCCTGGGGGGATTTCAGAGCTGTGTAGCTGTGGTGCTGAGGGCCATGGTTCAGTGCTGGGATAACACTTGGACTCTATGATCTTCAAGGTCTCCTACAAGCAAAACCATTCAGTGCTTCTATGGTTCCACTAAACCCCAGCCCTGCCAGGGGGCAGAAGGCCACTACCATGAGGTCTGTGGTGACAGGTTGGGCTTGATGATCTTTGAGATCTCTTCCAACCTTGGTGTTACTGTAACCCTGTTCCTTGGAGAGCCTGGGTCAGCCTCCTTGGATTCAGCTCTGCCAAGCTCCCCCCCAAGCAGATGTGGCTCCTCCTGTCCCTAACCTCCCCTGTGAGTGCTGGCTTTTCACCTCCATCAATCACCCCTCTCCCAGCACAAGCTGCAGCAAGGCTGCTCTGGGGCAGGGCAAATATTTGCTGGCACCACCGAGTGCCATCATCTGGCAGGACAGCAGGGTGGATGCCAGACAAGCAGAGGCTCTA
This sequence comes from Melanerpes formicivorus, assembly GCF_026170545.1. Lineage (NCBI taxonomy): Eukaryota > Metazoa > Chordata > Aves > Piciformes > Picidae > Melanerpes > Melanerpes formicivorus. The sequence continues at coordinate 258,563 of NW_027142609.1, read as the reverse complement.
AGAATAGTCCACTTTGTCCTCCAGCCCCTGCCCTTGACTGATCCCCAGGCAGCCCTCAACACCTGGACAGTGTAAGGCTTGCAGGAGACAGCCTGCAGAACTGACCTCTACTGCTGCCTGCTTGGTTTTAAGCACCATTAATGGAGGGCCTGGCTTGCTTGGCAGGTCAGCTAGAAACCAGCAAACAACTCCATGAGACAGCAGAGCTCCAGACATGAAGAGTAAACCAAATCCAAACCAAACACAGAAAAACAAAGAACCACAACACCAAAACATCCCCAACCAACCAACCAACCATCCACCCCAAAACCCAACCCCAACTAATACTTTTAAAGTGATTTTTCTGAGAGGTATCATAGAATCAGCCAGGTTGGAAAAGACCTCAGAGATCACCAAGTCCAATCTATCACCCAGCACCATCTAATCAACTAAACCATGGCACCAAGCACCCCAGCCAGGCTCTTCCTAAACACCTCCAGGGATGGGGACTCCACCACCTCCCTGGGCAGCACATCCCAATGGCCAATCTCTCTTGTTGGGAAGAATTTCTTCCTAACATCCAGCCTAAACTTCCCCTGGCACAGCTTGAGACTGTGTCCTCTTGTTCTGGTGCTGGCTGCCTGGGAGAAGAGACCAACCCCCACCTGGCTACAACCTCCCAGCAGGGAGCTGGAGACAGCAAGGAGGTCTCCCCTGAGCCTCCTCTTCTCCAGGCTAAGCAACCCCAGCTCCCTCAGCCTCTCCTCACAGGGCTGTGCTCCAGACCCCTCCCCAGCTTTGTTGCCCTTCTCTGGACACCTTCCAGCATCTCAACATCTTTCCTAACCTGAGGGGCCCAGAACTGGACACAGGACTCAAGGTGTGGCCTCACCAGTGCTGAGTCCAGGGGCACAATGACCTCCCTGCTCCTGCTGGCCACACTGTTCCTGATGCAGGCCAGGATGCCATTGGCCCTCCTGGCCACCTGGGCACACTGCTGGCTCATGTTTACATGGCTGTCAATCAGCACCCCCAGGTCTCTCTCTGTTTGTCAGCTCTCAGCCACTCTGACCCCAGCCTGTAGCACTGCCTGGGGTTGCTGTGGCCAATGTGCAGCACCTGGCACTTGGATGTGTTCAATCTCCTGCCCTTGGCCTCTGCCCATCTGTCCAGCCTGTCGAGGTCCCTCTGCAGAGCCTCTCCACCCTCTAACAGATCAACTCCTGCCCCCAGCTTGGTGTCATCTGCACATTTACTGCTGATGGACTCAATCCCCTCATCCAGATCATCAATTAAGATATTAAACAGGCTGGGGCCCAGCACTGATCCCTGGGGCACACCACTGGTGCTGGGCTGCCAGCTGGATGTGGCACCATCAGTGCCTCTCTGGCGCTGTTGGGGGAGAGGAAAGGGCAGGGAGAGGACATAATTCTGCTCTAACTTTGCTACCTCATCAGTTTGCATTAAAATATTCTCCTGCCACATCCTTGTAATTTCTCATTTTGCAGGCAAATTTATTGAAGGGGTACTCCAGCCTGATTAAATTAAATAATGTGGCACTGGCAAATAAAGCTTGGCTCTTTTTTTTATCTCAGCACATCACAAGGGAGAGAAGGGGGGGAAAGAGGGAAAGAAAGACGAGGAGGAGAGGAGGAGAGGAGGAGAGGAGGAGAGGAGGAGAGGAGGAGAGGAGGAGAGGAGGAGAGGAGGAGAGGAGGAGAGGAGGAGAGGAGGAGAGGAGGAGAGGAGGAGAGGAGGAGAGGAGGAGAGGAGGAGAGGAGGAGAGGAGGAGAGGAGGAGAGGAGGAGAGGAGGAGAGGAGGAGAGGAGGAGAGGAGGAGAGGAGGAGAGGAGGAGAGGAGGAGAGGAGGAGAGGAGGAGAGGAGGAGAGGAGGAGAGGAGGAGAGGAGGAGAGGAGGAGAGGAGGAGAGGAGGAGAGGAGGAGAGGAGGAGAGGAGGAGAGGAGGAGAGGAGGAGAGGAGGAGAGGAGGAGAGGAGGAGAGGAGGAGAGGAGGAGAGGAGGAGAGGAGGAGAGGAGGAGAGGAGGAGAGGAGGAGAGGAGGAGAGGAGGAGAGGAGGAGAGGAGGAGAGGAGGAGAGGAGGAGAGGAGGAGAGGAGGAGAGGAGGAGAGGAGGAGAGGAGGAGAGGAGGAGAGGAGGAGAGGAGGAGAGGAGGAGAGGAGGAGAGGAGGAGAGGAGGAGAGGAGGAGAGGAGGAGAGGAGGAGAGGAGGAGAGGAGGAGAGGAGGAGAGGAGGAGAGGAGGAGAGGAGGAGAGGAGGAGAGGAGGAGAGGAGGAGAGGAGGAGAGGAGGAGAGGAGGAGAGGAGGAGAGGAGGAGAGGAGGAGAGGAGGAGAGGAGGAGAGGAGGAGAGGAGGAGAGGAGGAGAGGAGGAGAGGAGGAGAGGAGGAGAGGAGGAGAGGAGGAGAGGAGGAGAGGAGGAGAGGAGGAGAGGAGGAGAGGAGGAGAGGAGGAGAGGAGGAGAGGAGGAGAGGAGGAGAGGAGGAGAGGAGGAGAGGAGGAGAGGAGGAGAGGAGGAGAGGAGGAGAGGAGGAGAGGAGGAGAGGAGGAGAGGAGGAGAGGAGGAGAGGAGGAGAGGAGGAGAGGAGGAGGCAAAACCCAAACCCCCAGCTCCCAAATGCAAAGCACTAGGATGTGATCTGCTCCCCCCAGCTATGTAACAGTGCCTTTTGCAGACAAACAAGCCTGCCCTAGCACACCAGGCAAGGTCCTCTTGAAGCCTCCCTCTGTGCCTCTTCACTTCTCAGGCACATTTCAAGGCCTATTTCCAGGCCAGAGATGGCTTTGAAAATGAGGCTGAAAAGGGTGAGGAGGGGAAGGAAAAAGGAGAGTTTTGAGCTCAATTCTGGTTTGATTTGTGCTCAGCAGGAAAGAAAGGCCAGGAGCTGTGTTCTGAAACTCAGGACTTGCCTTAATAGGTTCACTTTGGCTGTGCTGCTCCCTCTTGGACTCTCCCAGATCCATCTGAGCTAGCTTTAGATGGAAAATAAGAGTGGTTGCCTGATTGCTTCCCCCCTCAGCCATCCTACCACACTTTGCCCATTCTAGGGCTATGAACCCTTGAGCAGCTTTCTAAGCCACCTGTCAAGCAATGCTTTCCACTTCCATGAGCTTTAAAAGCCCAACTGTCCTAGCAGGAGCTGCCTCGAGTTGCAGCAGGGGAGGCTTAAGCTGGACCTGGGCAGGCTGGAGAGCTGGGCTCAAGCCAACCTCATGGGGATCAACAAGACCAAGGACAGGGTCCTGCAGCTGGGTCAGGGCAATCCCAGGCACTGATATAGGCTGGGCAGGGACTGGCTGGAGAGCAGCCCTGAAGAAAAGGCCTCAGGGGTGCTGGGGGATGAGAAGCTCAACAGGAGCCAGCAGTGAGCACTTGCAGCCCAGAAAGCCAACCTGAGCCTGGGCTGCAGCAAGAGAAGCATAGCCAGCAGGGCCAGGGAGGGGATTCTGCCCCTCTGCTCTGCCCTGGTGAGACCCCACCTGGAGTACTGCATCCAGGTCTGGAGCCCCTAGCACAGAAAGGATCTGGAGGGGCTGGAAGGTGTCCAGAGAAGGGCCAGGAGGATGAGCAGAGGGATGGAGCTGCTCTGCTATGGAGACAGACTGAGAGAGTTGGGGTTGTTCAGTCTGGAGAAGAGAAGGCTCCCAGGAGACCTTCTTGTGACCTTCCAGTGTCTGAAGGGGGCTACAAGAAAGCTGGGGAGGGACTCTTGAGGGTGTCAGGGAGTGATAGGTCTGGGGGGAATGGAGCAAAACTAGAAGTGGGTAGATTGAGATTGGATGCTAGGAAGAAGTTGTTCCCCACGAGGGTGGTGAGAGCCTGGCACAGGTTGCCCAGGGAGGTGGTGGAAGCCTCCTGCCTGGAGGTGTTTGCAGCCAGGCTGGATGTGGCTGTGAGCAACCTGCTGCAGTGTGAGGTGTCCCTGGCCATGGCAGGGGATTGGAACTGGCTGAGCCTTGGGGTCCCTCCCAACCCTGACAGTTCTCTGATTCTATGAGGGAAACCTCTTAGCCAAAGGAGGTGCCAAGGCCTGATCCAGGCTGCTCAGAGCAGGGCTGGAAGGATTTAAAATCCCTGCTGCTCAGGCACATGGTTCAGTGGTGACCTGGCAAGGCTGCTCAACACCTGGACTCTGTGATCTTAAAGGTTTCTTCCAACCAAATCTCTTCTGTGATTCCAGGATTCTACTAAACCCCTGCACTGGCAGGGGGCAGAAGGCTATGACCCTGTTGTTTGGAGAGCCTGGCTCAGCCTCCTGGGTTTCAGCACTGCCAAGCTGAACCCCTGAGAGGATTTAAAGACCCCTGGAGGTGTGATGCTCAGGGGTGTGGTTCAGCAGGGACCTAGCAGTGGTTGGGCTTAATGAGCTTGGAGGTCTCTTCCAGCCAAAATGATTCAGTGATGTGATAGAGCTTAAACCTCCCCTGGCACAGCTTGAGACTGTGTCCTCTTGTTCTGGTGCTGCTTGCCTGGCAGAAGAGACCAACCCCCACCTGGCTACCACCTCCCTTCAGGGAGTTGCAGACTGCAAGAAGGTCTCCCCTGAGCCTCCTCTTCTCCAGGCTAAGCAACCCCAGCTCCCTCAGCCTCTCCTCACAGGGCTGTGCTCCAGACCCCTCCCCAGCTTTCTTGCCCTTCCCTGGACACCTTCAAGAGACTCAACATCCTTCTTAAACTGATTGGCCCAGAACTGGACACAGGACTCAAGCTGTGTGTCCAGAAGCAAACCACCCCAATAACCCTCCCAGCATGACTTTTCCTTGCCAGAGAACTCAAACAATTGGCAATGTATTAATTTATGCTGTAAGAAGCCCAGACCTGTGGGATCTGAAGGGGCTGGTGCTGCCAGCGGGCATCCCATCCTAACCTGCTTCTGGCAATGCGCTCTTCCAGCTACCCCAGGGAGAGCAGACTGTGCTGAATTCAAGGCTCTCATTGTTTTTGAAGTCTCCTACACCTTTTCAGACCCTGCTTTACTCTTTACACCTTTGCTCTTGCCTCTGATGCTGGAAGGTCCAACAGATTTGCCCTTTTAGGTTGTGCCCATCTGCCCAGCCTGGCAAGGTCCCTCTGCAGAGCCCTTCAACCCTCTAACAGATCAACTCCTGCCCCCAACTTGGTGTCATCTGCAAATTTACTGCTGATGACTGACTCAATCCCCTCATCCAGATCATCAGTGAAGATGTTAAAGAGCACAGGGCCCAGCACTGATCCCTGGGGCACACCACTGGTGCCTGGCTACCAGCTGGCTGTGGCACCATTCACCACCACTCTCTGGGCTCAGCCTCCAGCCAGTTCCTAACCCAGCTCAGAGTGCTGCTGTCCCAGCCAGGGGCTGACAGCTTGGCCAGCAGTTTGCTGTGGGGGATGGTGTCAAAGGCCTTGCTGCAGTCCAGGTAGACCACATCCACAGCCTGCCCCACACCCACCAGGCAGTCCCCTGGGCACAGAAGGAGATCAGGTTGGAGAGGCAGGACCTGCCCTTCCTAACTGCATGCTGGCTGGGCCTGAGCCCTTGGCCATCCTGCAGGTGCACAGTGATGGGCATGTTCACCATGCTGCTTTATTCCACTCATCAGAACAACTAACCCCAACCCCCCCCCAACAACTTCCCAGAGCTGTGTGAAGCTGCTTAGCTTGAGGCAGGGGAAAGAGTGACGGGAAATGGTGAACAATAAAAACAGAAGGCAGGGAACAGCTCCTGGGGAGGAAAGGAAACAAAAAGCTGGGGAGAAAAAGAACAACCCCAAACAACCCCAAAGTTGATGCTTTTAAGATGAGTGACTAATGCCAAATAATTGTCTGGCTGTGGAACAGCAACAAAGAGGCAGAATGGCAAGAAGAGGCAGGCAGTAGGATCTGATGGTGGATTTAAAGGCCATCAGTTGATAATTGCAGCCATTACAGGCAGGATTTTTCAAGTGAGCCCCAGCCACGTGGAGAGCTGCTGGATGAGCTGTCCTCACAGGAGGATTGGGCTGTTGTTGTGGGGTCCTAAGTGAAAGCTGAACTGTTGGAGGGGGGGGGGGGAGGGAAAAAAAAAAGGCCAAGCCTAACCTTGCTGAATGGTTGTTTAGCCCTGAAGAAGGATTGAAGTGGGGTAGGGAAGATGCTTGCCCCTTGCTCCCCTCTTCTGCAGACACAAAGGGTCAGAGGTTCATAGAATGGGTTGGGTTGGGAGAGACCTGAAAGATCAGCCAGTTCCCAGCCTCCTGCCACGGGCAGGGACACCTCCCACCAGCCCAAGGCCTCATCCAACCTGGCACTGAACATCTCCAGGGAGGGGGCATCCACAACCCCCCTGGGCAAACTGCTCCAGTGTCTCCCCACCCTTAACAGAAAGAACTTCTTCCTCATCTCCAGCCTACATCTGCCCTCCTCAAGCTCCAATCCATTCCCTCTCATCCTATCACTACAAGCCCTTGGAAAAAGTCCCTCCCCAGCTTTCTTGTAGCCTCCTCAGGTACTGGAAGGCAGCTCTGAGGTCTCCCCACAGCCTTCTCTTCTCCAGGCTGAACAGCCCCAACTCTCTCAGCCTGTCCCATAGTGGAGGTTCTCCAGCCCTCAGGTCATCTTTGTGGCCTCCCCTGGGCCCACTCCAGCAGTTCCATGTCCCTCTTACACTGGGGACAGCAGATCTGGACACTGTTCCAGGTGGGGTCTCACCAGAGCAGAGCAGAGGGGCAGAATCCCCTCCCTGTGCTGCTGCTCTCCCTGCTCTGGATGCAGCCCAGCACACAGCTGCCTGCTGGGCTGCCAGGGACCACTGCTGGCTCCTGGGGAGTTTGTCACCAGCTGACACCCCCAAGGCCTTCTCCTCCAGACTGCTCTCCAGCCACTCCTCTCTCAGCCTGGATTTGTGCTGGGGACTGCCCTGACCCAGGGGCAGGACCTTGCCCTTGGCCTTGTTGAACTTCATGAGGTTGGCTTGGGCCCAGATCTGCAGCCTGCCCAAGTCCCTCTGGATGGATCCCTTCCCTCCAGCTTGTCAAGCAGAGCACACAGCTTGGTGTCACCCCCAAGCTTGCTGAAGGTGCCTCCATCCCACTGCTCATGTTCCCAGAGGTCCCAGCACCAACCCCTGAGGGACACCACTTATCACTGGTCTCCATTTGGACATTGAGCTCCTTCACACCTTCATTAACTCCTGGGCTTTAATTTCCTCACCACAAGGAGCAATACCTCTGCCTGACTTTGCCATTTGCTTCAGAAGCACAGAATCATAAAGCTTGGAAAAGACCTCAAGATCAACACCACCAAGGAGTCCACCTCCCCACCCCAACGCCCCCAAGGAGTCCACCTCCCCAACCCAACACCACCAAGAAGTCCACCTCCCTACTCAATACCAAGTCCAACCCTCAACACAACATCACCAAGAACAAAACTAGGAAGGATTGAGATTGGAGGTTAGGAAGAAGTTGTTCCCCAGGAGGGTGGTGAGAGCCTGGCACAGGTTGCCCAGGGAGGTGGTGGAAGCCTCCTGCCTGGAGGTGTTTGCAGCCAGGCTGGATGTGGCTGTGAGCAACCTGCTGCAGTGTGAGGTGTCCCTGCCAAGGGGGGTTGGAGCTGGCTGAGCCTTGAGGTCCCTTCCAACACTAACAATTCTGATTCTATGATTCTATAAGAAGTCCACCCCCCAGGCCAACACCATCAAGCAGTGCACCCCCAACCCAGCCCCACCAGACCCATGAAGCCCTGTCCTGAAGAGCAACATTTGCACATTTCAGGAACCCCTTCCTTCAGGGGTGGGGATTCCACCACCTCCCTGGGCAGCCTGTTCCAAAGCCTGACCAACTCTTGCAGTAAAGACATCGTTCCTCAGGTCCAACCTAAACCTCCTCTGGCACAACTTGAAGCCATTTCCTCTTCTCCTTGGGAGAAGAGACCAACTCCCTCAGGGCTGCCACCTCCTCTCAGGGAGTTGTAGAGCGTGGCAAGGTCTCTCCCTCAGCTTCCTCTTCTCCAGACTGAACGACCCCAGTTCTCTCAGCTGCTCCTCATAGAACCCTGTTTCTCCTGACCCTTCACCTCCAGAAGGCAGCAGAGAGGAGGCAGGATGGCTCCTGCTGCACTTCTGGCAGCTGCTCTGTCCCCCCTTTCCACTTCAGTGTTTCAAAGGGGACATCAAAGCATTTATCACCATCTGAAGGTCTTTTACTCAAGAGGACAGGATGAAAGGCAAGGCAGCAGGTGAAGGAGGAAGGTTTTTCCTGTGGCTCTGGCGCTCATCCTTCCAAGGAGGTGGTTGATGTGCTGCCTGTATCTCATCCCCCTGAATCACATCCATTTGTTTGAGGCAGTCAACTGACAGCTCCTCAGAGTCAGAGCCGCCCTGCTCTGCATCATCCACCAGGAACACAACTGCCAGGTTTGGCTTTCATCCTGCAGCATTTGCAGCTCAAGATGGGGGAAAGAGAAGGAACACAGCCCAGGGAGGTGGTGGAGTCACTGTCCCTGGGGTTGCTTAGCCTGGAGAAAAGGAGGCTCAGGAGAGACTTTCTTGCTGTCTGCAACTCCCTGAAGGGAGGTTGTAGCCAGGTGGGGGTTGGTCTCTTCTCCCAGGCAAGCAGCACCAGAACAAGAGGACACAGTCTCAAGCTGTGCCAGGGGAGGGTTAGGAAGAAGTTCTTCCCAGAGAGAGAGATTGGCCATGGGAATGTGCTGCCCAGGGAGGTGGTGGAGTCCCCATCCCTGGAGGTGTTCAAGAGGGGATTGGATGTGGCACTTGGTGCCATGGTCTAGTAGTCTTGAGTGACAGGTTGGACTTGATGATCTTTGAAGTCTATTCCAACCTTGGTGATTCTATGAACACAGCAAAACCTCAAGCAAGGAACTCAAGGGAGGAACTCAAACCAGACCCAAAAGGGTACACAAGACACTCAGCAGCAGCCTCAGTTCCTCACAGAGGTCACAGCAAGAGCGGCACTGGACAGAGAAGAGAGGGATCAGGGATTTTCTCCTCCTCCACTCCAGGGGTTTCTCCTCTCCACTTCATCTTTTGGCTTTGTTTTGAGGGGTTTGGGGGGTTTTAGTGTTTGTTTGGGTGGGGTTTTTTTGTTGTTTGGTTTGATTTGGGTTTGTTTTTCCATAGAACCATAGAATCAATAAGGTTGGAAGGGACCTCAAAGATCATCAAGTCCAACCTGTCACCACAGACCTCATGACTGCTAAACCATGGCACCAAGTGCCACATCCAATCCCCTCTGGAACACCTCCAGGGATGGGGACTCCACCACCTCCCTGGGCAGCACATCCCAATGGCTAACAGCTCTCTCTGGGAAGAACTTTCTCCTCACCTCCAGCCTAAACCTCCCCTGGCACAGCTTGAGACTGTGTCCTCTTGTTCTGAGGCTGATTTCCTTTCAAACTCCAGAAGAACTGAGAGAGTTTCTGCACACACTGCAAATAACTCACACCTTCCCAGGAAGGAGCTCAAAGAACACTGTGACCCCAGGGGATGTGCAAGTCCTCTGCCCAAAGAGCTGTTCCCAGAGGTGGAGGGGAGGGGGAGGCAGAGAGGAGGGGAGGCTGGAAGAAGACAAGGGCCACAAAGTTGGGGAGGGGTTTGGAACACAAGCCCTGTGAGCAGAGGATGAGGGAGCTGGGGTTGCTTAGCCTGGAGAAAAGGAGGCTCAGGGGAGACCTTCTTGCTCTCTACAACTCCCTGAAGGGAGGCTGTAGCCAGATTGTGGTTGGTCTCTTCTCCCAGGCAAGCAGCACCAGAACAAGAGGACACAATCTCAAGCTGTGCCAGGGGAGGTTTAGGCTGGAGGTTAGGAAGAAGTTCTTCACAGAGAGAGTGATTGGGCATAGAGATGTGCTGCCCAGGGAGGTGGTGGAGTCACCATCCCTGGAAGTGTTTAGGAAGAGCCTGGATAGGGTGCTTGGTGCCATGGTTTAGTTGATTAGATGGTGCTGGGTGATAGGTTGGACTTGATGATCTTGAAGGTCTCTTCCAACCTGGTCTGGTCTGTTCTATTCTATTCTATTCTCACCTGAGTTGCTGCACAGCATTTTACCTGCTTAACATCACCCTGGTGTGGCATCAGGAGGCTCCATCAGCCCCCTTGCCAAGTGCACATCACACCTTCCAGGGACACCAACTGCAGCCAAGCCAAATCCTTGCTCTTTGCCCCTCATCAGCTGAATGACCAAGCAGCACATCTCTTCCTTGACCTTTGGCTTCTCCTCCAGCCTTTTCCCCCTCCACCCCCTCCCTTTTTTCTCCATTTTTAGCACCACAGCCCCAGTTAATTCTCCTGTGCTCAGAGCACATTCAACCAGCCAGCTATTCAATAGCATCTTTGAGGTGGAGGGAGAGCAATGCTTTGACTCACAACCTGAGCACACCACAGCTTGGTGCACGTGAGGAGGAAGAGGATTAAAGGCAGGATGGCAAAGATGTTGTTCCCACAGTTACTCTTTCCTTCCCCCCTCCTTCCCCTTCCTCTTTGGCTCATGATCCTGTTTTTACACATGCCCACCAGATGTGTGCCCATCTCACACTCACTACAGACAGATGGCTTCAGAAGCTCTTCCCCATCACATATGATCAGCTCCTGAGCCACCAGGGATATGTAACAGCCCCAGCAGAGAGAAACAAGGTGCCCACAGGGACTGCCTGCACCACATCTGGGGAGACCACACCTGGGGGACTGTGGCAGGTGTTGGGCTCCCCAGTTCAGGAGAGACAGGGAGCTGCTGGGGAGAGTCCAGTGGAGAGCAACAAGGATGATTAGGGGACTTGAGCATCTCTCCTGTGTAAATAGACTGAGAGCCCTGGGGCTGTTTAGTCTGGAGAGGAGAAGGCTGAGAGGGGATCTAAGCAAAGGCTATCAATGGCTGAGGGGTGGGGGTCAGGATGAAGGGGGCAGGCTCTCTTTGGTGGTGCCCAGTGAGAGGAGAAGGAACAATAGAGTGGAGTGGGGTAGGGTAGAGCAGAGTAGAGCAGGTTGGAAGAGACCTTCAAGATCATCAAGTCCAACCTATCACCCAGCACCATCTCATCAACTAAACCATGGCACCAAGCACCCCAGCCAGGCTCTTCCTAAACACCTCCAGGGATGGGGACTCCACCACCTCCCTGGGCAGCACATCCCAATGGCCAATCTCTCTCTCTCTGTAGAACGTCTTCCTAACATCCAGCCTGAACCTCCCCTGGCACAGCTTGAGACTGTGTCCTCTTGTTCTGGTGCTGCTTGCCTGGGAGAAGAGACCAACCCCCACCTGGCTACAACCTCCCTTCAGGGAGTTGCAGACAGCAAGAAGGTCTCCCCTGAGCCTCCTCTTCTCCAGGCTAAGCAACCCCAGCTCCCTCAGCCTCTCCTCACAGGGCTGTGCTCCAGACCCCTCCCCAGCTTTCTTGCCCTTCTCTGGACACCTTCCAGCAGCTCAACATCTTTCCTAACCTGAGGGACCCAGAACTGGACACAGGACTCAAGGTGCAGCCTAAGCAGTGCTGAGTCCAGGGGCACAATGACCTCCCTGCTCCTGCTGGCCACACTGTTCCTGATGCAGGCCAGGATGCCCTTGGCCTTCTTGGCCACCTGGGCACACTGCTGGCTCATGTTCAGCCTCCTATCAACCAGTACCCCCAGGTCCCTCTCTGCCTGGCTGCTCTCAGCCACTCTGACCCCAGCCTGTAGCACTGCCTGGGGTTGCTGTGGCCAAAGTGCAGCACCTGGCACTTGGACTAGGTTGGGAAGCTGTGGTGGGTGGAAGGAAGCTCCCTACAGCTGTGTCAGGGCTGCAGCCAAGCCCTGAGCGCTGCAGGCTGTGTGGGGTAGCAGCAGGAGAGAAGGCAAGCCCAGGAATCAGGGACAGCACATCAGAACGTGGAGGGACTGTTCCTGGTAGGCAAGTGACAATATTCACAGCCTCTAGAAGCTTTCCTGGGCTCCAACTTCCATGCCCATCTCAGGAAAGAGCTGACAGTCAGGTGAGTATCAGAAGCCAGGTCTGCAGAGGAGGAGAGACTCAACCCTCAACACCTCCCCATCCAGCAGCACAAATGGAGTTGGAGCCTCCAGCTGCCCCACTGCAAAGCCCTTTCCTACCCAATCCCTCCCTTTTTCAGGCCACCACCGGCAGGGTAGGCCTGGGAAGGCATAAAGCTCTGGTTCAAGTGGAGGTCAGGGATGGAGCTGTGCCTCAGAGGGGACGAACCCAGCAGCCAAGCTCTGGGACAGCCTCCCAGCGGCTACTGATCTCTGCCAGGGGCTGGGAGCAGGGGCAGGCAGCTTTGCCCGTGGCCAGCAAGGCGGGGGGGGGGGGGGGGGGAAATGGCTGCGGGGTGCAAGAGAGGGGGAGCAAGGGGAGAGGGCAAAGGGTGTCCATTGAGATAATTGAGTGCTCCACTAATTAAAATGCCTGCCCTTTTGCAACAGCTCCTAATTGGGGCTGGGATCTGCCTGCCGGGAGCTCGCTCAGCAGCTTGGCCCAGGGAGGGGGCAGCCCACGTGGAGGAGGAAGAGGAGGAGAAGGGGGTAGAAAAGCTGGAAAGAACCCTGGCCCCTCCTGAGGGCCAGCAGAGCCCAGAGCTGTTTTGTCTGAGCAATAAGAAGTCACCAAATTGCTTTTGACAAGTGAAGGGGATTGGAAATAATGGGGGTCTGTGAAAAGCCCAGGGTGCAGACTTGGAGGGTGGGGTGGGGAGGGAGTGGAATCCATGAGATAATGAGGAGGCAAAGCCCTCACACAGCTGGGAGGCTTCCCACCTCCCTCCCAGCCAGGGAGGGAGGGTCCAGGGCATGGAGGAAGACGTGTGGGACATCTGCAGGAGGCAATACTTGGCATGGAAACGCTCTGCCTGTGGCACAAGTGGAGCCCTGTGTCCAGTTCTGGGCTCCTCAGGTTAGGAAAGATGTTGAGCTGCTGGAAGGTGTCCAGAGAAGGGCAAGAAAGCTGGGGAGGGGTCTGGAGCACAGGCCTGTGAGGAGAGGCTGAGGGAGCTGGGGTTGCTTAGCCTGGAGAAGAGGAGGCTCAGGGGAGACCTTCTTGCTGTCTGCAACTCCCTGAAGAGAGGTTGTAGCCAGGAGGGGGTTGATCTCTTCTCCCAGGCCAGCAGCACCAGAACAAGAGGACACAGTCTCAAGCTGTGCCAGGGGAGGTTTAGGCTTGAGGTGAGGAAGAAGTTCTTCCCAGCAAGAGAGACTGGCCATTGGGATGTGCTGCCCAGGGAGGTGGTGGAGTCCCCATCCCTGGAGGTGTTTAGGAAGAGCCTGGCTGGGGTGCTTGGTGCCATGGTTTAGTTGATTAGATGGTGCTGGGTGATAGGTTGGACTCTCTGATCTCAGAAGCTCTCTTGCAGCCTGGTTAATTCTGTATTCTGTTGAGCTTTCTCTGCACAAGAAGGATATTGAGGTAGTGGAGCATGTCCACAGAAGAGCAACTAAGGTGGTGATTGCCCTTGAACACAGGTCTCATGAGGAGCAGAGGAGGGAGCTGGAGTTGTTTTAGCCTCCAGAAGAGAAGGCTGAGGGGAGACCTCATTGCTCTCTGCCACTACCTCACAGGAGGATAGGATAGGATAGGATAGGCCAAACCAAACCAGGTTGGAAGGGACCTTTGAGATCATCCAGTCCAACCTATCACCCAGCACCATCTAATCAACTAAACCATGGCACCAAGCAGATGGTTTGAGGTGGGGTTTCAGTCTCCCCTCACATGCAACAGGTGAGAGGAGAAGAGGAAACTGCCTTCAGTTGTGCCAGGGGAGGTTCAGGTTGGATATTAGGAAAAGCTCCTTCACAGGAAGGGTTCTCAGGCATTGGGATGTGCTGCCCAGGGAGGTGGTGGAGCCACCATCCCTGCAGATGTTTAAGAAGAGCCTGGATGGGGTGCCTGGTGCCATGGTTTAGCCATGAGGTCTGTGGTGACAGGTTGGACTTGCTGATCTTTGAGGTTTCTTCCATCCCTGGAGGGATTTAAGAGGCTCAGGGATGTGGTGCTGAGGGATGTGGTTCAGTGGTAGTGCCTTAGCAGCAGTGATGGGATTGTGAGCTCTAAGCAAGAGGTCAGGCTTGATCTCAGAGTTCTCTCCCAAGCTCAACAGTTCTGTGACTCCATGAACACAAAAGCAGACAGAGCCTCTGATTTTCCCTGCCTCCCCCCCAGTTTTGGGAGCAGAACCCCCAAAATTCTTTGAGAGTGAAGCTTGCTGCAGTGGTGACAGCAATGCTCCTCCCGTAGGCTCTCTTCTAAAACTCATTCCCTGTGCCTCCTGAGCTCTTCATCCCTCACCACCCCCTTTTGGTACAATCAATCTTCAAAGCCCTGAAGGGCGAGGGGTGCTGGGGGCTGCCTTAGGTCAACAGTGGCATTCCCAAGGGCCTGTGAAGAAGGAGAGAGGGCACAAAGGGAGGGAGGGAGGATGGGGCTGCAGGATTGCCTGCATTTCTCCCTAACAGTTTGGGGTCAAGCCTGATCCCTGGTGGGGTCAGGTCTTTTACAGTCTAACACGCCCAAGTCAAAGGAGACCATCCCCTCCCTGCAGGAGCCTGGCCAGAGGGAAGCTCTGCAGCCCCTCTGGGAATGAAAGGGTCAAAGGTGGATGGAGAAAGGTGTGGGGGAAGAGGAGAGATGGTGGGGGAAGGACAGGGTGAGGATGAAAAGCAAGGCAGCTCCCTGCAGAAGGTGCACTGGGCCTGTCTCTTGCTCCTGGCAGGGGACTCGCTAAGCTGGACCTCAGGAGAGCAGAGCCTGAGCTCCCCAAGGAACCTGCTTAGTAGGCTGCTGTGGGTAATGCCTGGAGGGGAGAGGGGGCCAGGAAAGCAGGAGGGCATCCAAGGATCACCTCCTCCAAGCCCAGGAGCAATGTATCCTCCCAAGAGGAAGGTGGGTGCTCCAGCCCTCTGAGCATCTCTGGGACCTTCCTTCTCCTCCCTGTGCTGGGGACTCCAGAGCTGGACACAGTGCTCCAGGTGGGGTCTCACAAGAGCAGAGTGGCAGAATCACCTCCCTTGACCTGCTGGCCACACTTCTTTTGATGCAGGAGTCCCTGCCCATGGCAGGGGGGGTTGGAACTAGATGGTCTTTAAGGGCCCTTCCAGCTCAAGCCATTCTATGATGCCAGGATTCACCCCCATGGGGGCCTTGCAGCAGCATCAACAGCCCAGCATCCCTTCCCCTAGAGCAGCAGGCTATGCCCCCCAGACCCACCAGGAGGCTAACAGGACCTGGTTTGGGCTTTGAATCGAGTTGGGTGCAGAGGAACTTAGCTAATGGAGATCCACAAGGGCAAGAGTAGAACCCTGCACCTGGGGAGGAAGAACCCCCTGCACCATGACAGGTTAGGAGGTGACCTGCTGGAAAGAAGGACCTGGGAGTAGACAAGTTCCCCAAGAGCCAGCAGTCTGCCCTCATGGCCAGGAAGGCCAAAGTGATCCTGGGATGCATTAGGGAGAGTGTGGACAGCAGGTCAAGACAAGTTTCTCTTCCCTCTCTACCCTGTCCTGCTGAGGTCACATCTGGAATGCTGAGTCCATTTCTGGGCTCCCTAGCTCAAGAGGGACAGGGAACTACTGGAAAGGGTACAGTGGATGCTACCAAGATGCTGAGGGGCCTGGAGCATCTCTGTGAGGAGGAAAGGCTGAGAGACCTGGGGCTGCTTAGCAGCTGGTTGAGTGAGGGTCTCCTTCCTGTCTACTCTGTCCTAGGGAGGCCACATCTGGAGTGCTGGGTCCAGTTCTGGGCTCCCTAGTTCAAAGGAGACAGAGCACTGCTGGAGAGACTCCAACTGATGTTGGGGCTGTCTAGCCTGGAGAAGAGCAGCCTGAGAGGTGATCTGATCAATGCTGATCAATAGCTAAAGGGTGGGGGGCAAGAGGATGGGGCAGACTCTTTTTAGTGGTGCCCAGTAACAAGACAAGGAGCAGCAACCACAAACTGGTACCCAGGAGGAGACTCTTTGCTGTGAGGGTGCTGGAGCCCTGGAGCAGGCTGCCCAGAGAGGTTATGGAGTTTCCTCTGGAGAGATTCCAACCCCCCCTGCTCATTGTGACCCTGGGCAAGCTGCTGTGGGTGAGCCTGCCTTAGAACAGAGGTTGGAGTGGATGATTTCCAGAGGTCCTTTCTGAGCCCCTAGCAGGCTGGGATTTTGTGGGAGCACATCAAGAAAGGAGGTGATGTCAAGAGCAGCATGACTCCCCCCATCAAGAAACCCTCTCAGCATCTGCAGTGTGTTTCTCAGCACCTGAAGGAGCCCACACCATCCAAGCCACACATCCAAGCAGTCTGCAAAGTGTTGCCATGTCAGATAAGACAGGAGGGAAGGAAATGAGGCAGTGTGTACAGCTGGGTAATACCCACACGAGTCACAGAGCCTGAGGTGGGTGCCAAGCAGTGATGTCCAGGCCAGGTCTCACTGCCAGGCAGAGGTGGAGAAGGAAAGGTGCAGGCTCTGCCCCATTTGTGCTCTGCTGAGACCCCACCTGGAGTACTGTGTCCAGTTCTGGAGCCCCTATTCCAAGAGGGATCTGGAGGGGCTGGAAGGTGTCCAGAGAAGGGCCACGAGGATGAGCAGAGGGCTGGAGCACCTCTCCTGTGAGGACAGACTGAAGGAGTTGGGGCTGTTCAGTCTGGAGAAGAGAAGGCTTCCAGGAGACCTTCTTGTGGCCTTCCAGTGTCTGAAGGAGGCTACAAGAAAGCTGGGGAGGGACTTTTGAGGGTGTCAGGGAGTGATAGGACTGGGGGGGATGGAACAAAACTAGAAGTGGGTAGATTGAGATTGGATGTGAGGAAGAAGTTGTTCCCCATGAGGGTGGTGAGAGCCTGGCAGAGGTTGCCCAGGGAGGTGGTGGAAGCCTCCTGCCTGGAGGTGTTTGCAGCCAGGCTGGATGTGGCTGTGAGCAACCTGCTGCAGTGTGAGGTGTCCCTGGCCATGGCAGGGGGGTTGGAGCTGGCTGATCCTCGGGGTCCCTTCCAGCCCTGTCAATCTATGACCTCACAGACTCAAAACCAATTCCATTAGAGTGCTCTAAGTATAACTGCCAGGATTCCTGAGTCACTGCCTGCTGTAGGCAGCAAGGACTTAAAATGATTCAATTACCCACCATGAATTATTCACCCAGCACCTGATAACGATGTTGTAGTTAGTGATCTCCTCCTAGAGGGTTCATTAGGAGCCAGACCACTTAGTCCCAGTTAATATTTCACCCCAAAACCAAACCCACACCAGCAAGACCAACTTTTTCTTTATGCTTAGCTCTTGCACAGCATCTATAATGGAGCAGAAAGATTGGTGACCATCAGAAGCAAATCAGAGTGACATTAAGCACAGGGGAGAGGGGGAGAGAAAAAAATGCTGCTGTTCCTCCTTCATTTCCAAACAGCCTTCCCAAGGGAAGCACTGATCCTAGCATCACTTTCTCCAGTGTCAGAGCCAGCTGGGGTGTGCTGCTTGAAGGAACAGAGAGTCATAAAGGTTGGGAGAAAAGGTTGCCCAGGAGGGTGGTGGAAGCTTCAGGATCCTGCCTGGAGGTTTCTGCAGCCAGGCTGGAGGTGGCTGTGAGCAACCTGCTGGAGTGTGAGGTGTCCCTGCCCATGGCAGGGGGGTTGGAACTGGCTGAGCCTTGAGGTCCCTTCCAGCCCTGACAATTCTGTGATTCTATGACCTTTGAGGTCCCTTCCAACCCAAACCATTCTATGATCATGATAGACAGTAGGTCCACATCCTGAGGGCTCCTGCCATTGACCCTGCCTGGAGAAGGAAGGATGGGGAAAGGTTCAGGAAGAGGCAAGGAGGATGATCTGAGGGAATGCTCCCTGCAGAGAGTGGCTGAGTAGGGTAGAATTAAGATAGCATTCAGGGGTCAGAAATGACTGCTGGCTGCTTGCTCCAGTAGAAAACGTTGTGAGCAGTAAGTAAGACTAAGAGATAGGAGGTCTGAGGTTGCCCAGGGAGGTGGTGGAAGCCTACTGCCTGGAGGTGCTTGCAGCCAGGCTGGATGTGGCTGTGAGCAACCTGCTGCAGTGTGAGGTGTCCCTGCCCATGGCAGGGGGGTTGGAACTGGCTGAGCTTTGAGGTCCCTTCCAACCCTGACAATTCTGTGATTCTATGACCTGTTATGAGCAGGGAGAAGCTAGGGCCATTCCCATGCCTCCTGTGGGACTTTCTGGCACAGGGTAGAGCCTGCAGGACTGTGAGGGTGGTTGGTTTATTGCTAACAACTAACTGGTCACCCCAGCTTCTGTTACACTCACTGAGCTTCTTGGACCGGGGCAACAGATTTCCTGCCAAAGCCTTTCAGCCAGCCATCTGTCAGGAGAAGGAGGCAGGGTGGAAGGCAGAAAACATCTAGAAACAGGCCAAGTGGAAACTGGGCTGGGAAAAAAATACTCAGTTTGCCCTTTCCAGCTGGATTCTGAGAGGGTTAAAAGATGAGAGGGGGCTGCATGCAGATTTGCTGCCAGGAGGAGACCAATAACTGAAGGCTAATGGCCTGAAACCCTGTGAATGGCTGTTGAAAGCAAGCTTTGCCCTCTCTCACTTGGCACAATTTCCCCCTGTGGACTCTGGCAGTGAGGTAATAATGGTGAGGTGGTGACAGTCCCCTCACTGTCATGGTGACAGGCACTGCTGCCAGCAAAACACCAGCCCAGCCTCGCTGGAATTCGGCTGGGAAGGCAGAGAAAGCCCTTTCTTGGGTGCTCAGGTCCCACTTGCTTGGGTGGCATCTAAAGACTCTACCCAAAAGCAGGGCTCTGCTGCCCTGCAGGGCTGGGGGTGACTGCGTCCTGATGGAACCCGAGGCAGAGGATGGGGTACACCGAGGTGCAGCTGGGTTGTGTCACTCCACAAGGACTTTCAGGTGCCTGCTGAGCAGCTGTAAAGCTTAACATCCTCAATCAAGCTGCTCAGGTTGGGCACCAGGAGCAATCTCCTCATGGAAAGGGTTGTCAAGCCCCGGCCCAGCGTGCCCAGGGCAATGGTGGAGTCCCCATGCCTGCAGGGATTTCAAAGCTGTGCAGAGATGGTGCCGAGGGCCAGGGTTTAGTGGTGACCTGGCAGTGCTGGGTTCATGGTTGGACTTCAATGACCTTTAAGGTCTTCTCCAAACAAAATGACTCTGATTTTATGATTAAAAAAAGAGAAGTCTTCCTCCAGGGGTAGGAAAATTCACCTGACCCAGGCTGGAGAGCAAGACATGCAGCGTGGGTTTCCTGCTGCACACTGAGGAACACTCCTCAGATATCTCAGGCTTGGGGTGAGAAACAGAGTCATAGGATTGTTAGGGCTGGAAGGGACCTCAAGGATCAGCCAGTTCCAACCCCCCTGCTATGGGCAGGGACACCTCAGATCTATCTCTTAGTCTTACTTGCTGCTTACAACCTTTTCCACTGGAGCAAGCAGCCAGCAGTCATTTCTGACCCCTGAATCCTACCTTAACTCTATCCTACTCAGCCACTCTCTGCAGGGAGCATTCCCTCAGATCATCCTCCTTGCCTCTTCCTGAACCTTTCCCCATCCTTCCTTCTCCAGGCAGGGTCAATGGCAGGAGCCCTCAGGATGGGGACCTACTCTCTATCATGATCACAGAATGGTTTGGGTTGTAAGGGACCTCATAGATCATAGAATCACAGAATTGTCAGGGCTGGAAGGGACCTCAAGGCTCAGCCAGTTCCAGCCCCCCTGCCATGGGGGGTGCAGAAGATGCAGATCTTTTCTTCTGAGGAAGGAAAGCAAACAAACCAAAAAGCTCTTCCTGCCTCACCTGCAGCTGTCACATCAGAGTCCCACCTGACAGCAGTGTACAAACCAGCCCTAAATCTGCCCCTCCACTGGTGCCAGAGGGACATGACAACCCCCAGCTGAGAGAACACAGAGTCCTTTCAAACACTGCCACTCAGGCTGCCTCAGGAAGCTTTGCTTTGGTGCTTCTCCCACCAAGTACAATCACAGAACTGTTAGGGTTGGAAGGGACCTCAAGGCTCAGCCAGTTCCAACCCCCCTGCCATTGGCAGGGACACCTCACACTACAGCAGGTTGCTCACAGCCACATCCAGCCTGGCTGCAAACACCTCCAGGCAGGAGGCTTCCACCACCTCCCTGGGCAGCCTGTGCCAGTCTCTCACCACCCTCATGGGGAACAACTTCCTAGCATCCAATCTCAATCTACCCACTTCTAGTTTTGATCCATCCCCCCCAGTCCTATCACTCCCTGACACCCTCAAAAGTCCCTCCCCAGCTTTCTTGTAGCCCCCTTCAGATACTGGAAGGCCACAATGAGGTCTCCTCCAGAGCCTTCTCTTCTCCAGACTGAACAGCCCCAACTCCCTCAGCCTGTCCCCAGAGGAAAGGAGCTCCAGCCCTCTGCTCATCCTCATGGCCCTTCTCATCAACTAGTTCTAACCCCATTGTCAGAGACACCTTCCACTAGCCCAGGCTGCCCACAGCCCCATCCAGCCTGGTCTTAATTCCAAGGATGAGCAATCCTCAAATTCCCTGGGCAGACTGTTCCAGTGCCTCACCACCTTCATAGTAAAGAACTTCATCCCAATGTGCCTGGCCTTAAACACTTCCAGGGATGCTGTTTGCTGGTGGTTTCTCTGCTTTTCTACCAATTCCTATCATTTCATTCATTTCCTTTGGCTACCAGCAAGACCCAAGCAGATGTTTTCATGCAGAAGACCTCACTGGTGAGCAGCAACAGCCAGTGCACAGCCTATCAAAAAAATCAGGATTGGTTTCTCCCAGATGAAGGCAGGCCAGGGACCCAGAGGGGCTTGCCACAAAATCATGGCATCATACTATCAATAAGGTTGGAAGAGACCTCAGAGATCATCAAGTCCAACCTGTCACCCAAGACCATGGCTTCAAGTGCCACATCCAATCCCATTTTTAACAACTCCAGGGATGGGGACTCCACCACCTCCCTGGGCAGCACATCCCAATGGCCAATCTCTCTCGGAGGAACTTTCTCCTCACCTCCAGCCTAAACTTCCCTTGGCACAGCTTGAGACTGTGTCCTCTTGTTCTGGTGCTGCTTGCCTGGGAGAAGAGACCAACCCTCTCCTGGCTACAACCTCCCTGCAGGGAGTTGCAGACAGCAAGAAGGTCACCCCTGAGCCTCCTCTTCTCCAGGCTAAGCAACCCCAGCTCCCTCAGCCTCTCCTCCCAGGGCTGTGCTCCAGACCCCTCCCCAGCTTTCTTGCCCTTCTCTGGACACCTTCAAAAATCTCAATGTCTTTCTTAAACTAAGGGCCCCAGAAGTGGACACAATCACAGGGCTGTGATCCTCCTTACCCTGAAGTCCTTAATTCTGCCCTTCTGAGGGGGTGCAATGGGTTTCCATAGGGTGAAGGGGCAATGGACCAGGCTGCCCAGAAGAGGTGGTGGAGCCTCCTTCCCTGGAGACTTTCAAACCCCACCTGGATGCACTCCTGTAGGGACTACCCTGGGTGATCCTGCTTTGGCAGGGGGGTTGGACTCAATGTTCTCTGGAGGTCCCTTCCTAGCCCTACCATTGTGTGATTTCAGTGATCTCAGGCTCTTTACCTTGGGAAAGTGAAGACAAAAGGGCTTTCAGGGCTGGAGCTCTGTATCCTATTACCACATCACTGTGTTTTAAGACATTCCTTCAGCTTTTAGGCTCGCCCTCACCCTCTCCCTCCTGCCACCCCAGCATTGATTACAGTGGGTAATTGTTTTCTAATTGCTCTGCAGCTGCTTATCTATCTTAGATAATTAAAGTGAAGAAGAAGAAGAAGAAGAAGAGGGAGGAGAGAAGAAGAAATAAAGGAAGAAAAAGGGAACTTTATTCTTGAGTAGCTGCCTATTGACTGCCTTGATCGATAGGGAGGTCACTTTGGGCAGACATGCAAGCAGGACATGTCCTTGGCTGGAATGCACACTCTGACAAACCCAGCCAGGCACTGCCCTAACCTCTCACTCCTGCTTCTGCTAAGTCACTGAAGCACAGAGTCATCAGCCAGGTTGGAAGAGGCCTCCAAGATAGGATAGGATAGGAACAGGGATAGGGCTAGGAATAGGATAGACCAGGTTGGAAGAGATCTTTGAGATCAACAACTTCTTCCCAACATCCAATCTCAATCTACCCATTTCTAGTTTTGCTCCATTCCCCCCAGTCCTATCACTCCATGACACCCTCAAAAGTCCCTCCCCAGCTTTCTTGGAGCCTCCTGCAGATATTGGAAGGCCACAAGAAGGTCCCCTCAGAGCCTTCTCTTCTCCAGACTGAACAGCTCCAACTCTCTCAATCTGTCTCCATAGCAGAGCAGCTCCAGCCCTCTGCTCATCCTCATGGCCCTTCTCTGGACACCTTCCAGCACCTTCCTGTACTAGGGGCTCCAGACCTGGGCACAGTACTCCAGGTGGGGTCTCGCCAGAGTGGAGCAGAGGGGCAGAATCCCCTCCCTTGCCCTGCTGGCCACACTTATCTTGCTGCAGCCCAGGATGTGCTTGGCTTTCTCATGTCCAACCCAAACCTCCCCTGGGACAACTCAAACCCATTTCCTCTCATCCTGTTGCTGGTCACCTGGGGAGAAGAGACCAACACCATCCTCACTCCGACCTCCTTTCAGGAGGAGACTGGATTGGGTGCTTGGTTTAGTTGATTAGGTGGTGTTGGATGATAGGTTGGACTTGATGAGCTCAAAGGTCTCTTCCAACCTGGTGTAGTCTATTCTATTCTATCTGGGGAGAGAAATGAGCTCTCCTCTCAGCCTTCTCTTCTGCAGGCTGTGCTGTGCTGCAGACTGATTTATCTGGGCTGGCTGGAGCACGCCTGGACTTGGTATCTTCAAGATCTCTACTCCCCTGTCAACTTGGATTGAAACCAGACAACGAAACTATCGACAGCGCCAGGCACGGGGCGAGGAAAATCGATACAAAGGGTGGAGCCAGACCACACTCTGACTGCACAACCCAGCCCCCTTGCCAGCACAGGCAGCCCAGAGCCTCCTCATCACCAACAGGCTGGATTCCACCTTCAAACCCACCCAGCTGTACTCCCCAGTAAGGGCATGAAGGCACTTTCCCTCCTCACAAACGCTAACAGTGCTCCTAACTTGGATGTGGTCCTGGAAAGCCCTCGCTGCCCAAAGCCTTTCCCAAGAAGCTGAGTTCCATGTCTGGCTCTGCTTTGGGGTGGGGCTGAGAGGCAAAATGCAGCTCCCTGGTCAATTAGAACCTTTGGCAAGCAATTCAAAGCAGCCAGACTCAGGTGGCAGAAGGTGGGAGGACTCGACCTGGTCTGCCAGAAGTCAGTGCACTCCTGCACAGCCCAGGCAACTGAAACGCATGCATGAGGCAGGAGTGACAATGTCCACCACAATGAGCCTCCCACCAGCTGTGGGGTTTGGCCACAGCAACCCCATGTAGTGCTACAGGCTGGGGGCAGAGTGGCTGAGAGCTGCCAAACAGAAAGGGACCTGGGGGGTGCTGGTTGACAGCTGCCTAAACATGAGCCAGCAGTGTGCCCAGGTGGCCAAGAAGGCCAATGGCATCCTGGCCTGCATCAGGAACAGTGTGGCCAGCAGGAGCAGGGAGGTCATTGTACCCCTGGACTCAGCACTGCTTAGGCCACACCTTGAGTCCTGTGTCCAGTTCTGGGCTCCTCAGGTCAGGAAAGATGTTGAGCTGCTGGAAGGTGTCCAGAGAAGGGCAAGAAAGGTGGGGAGGGGTCTGGAGCACAGCCCTGTGAGGAGAGGCTGAGGGAGCTGGGGTTGCTTAGCCTGGAGAAGAGGAGGCTCAGGGGAGACCTTCTTGCTGTCTGCAACTCCCTGCAGGGAGGTTGTAGCCAGGTGGGGGTTGGTCTCTTCTGCCAGGCAAGCAGCACCAGAACAAGAGGACACAGTCTGAAGCTGCACCAGGGGAGGTTTAGGCTGGAGGTTAGGAAGAAATTCCTCCCAGAGAGAGTGATTGCCTATTGGAATGTGCTGCCCAAGGAGGTGGTGGAGTCACCATCACTGGAAGTCTTTAGAAGGAGACTTGATAGGGTGCTTGGTTAGTTGATTAGATGGTGTTGGGTGATAGGTTGGACGTGATGATCTCAAAGGTCTTCTAACTCTCAAACACTGCAGGGTAACCCCTCCTCACAGCTGGTAAGAGAAGCTAACAGAGGTCTGTGGACAAATCTGTTGGCACAAGTTCCATTTTGCACTTGCAGCAGGGATTAAGACACTAAGAGGTCATCTGTGCTTCTACAACCTATTGGCTGTGGTCTGGTCTATATGGCGGTGTTAGGTCACAGGCTGAACTTTATGATCTCAGAGCTCTGCTCCAGCCTCAATGATTCTGTGCCACACACCAAGCCAGACAGAACTCCCAACATGCCATTCCCAAAGATCACCTGGTGAAGCACTGCAGATGTGCAACCAGCCAGAAAGAAACTCTCAATTACCACCCTCCGAGCATGATAAAAATCCACAACCAACTCCAGCAGCATCCAACTGGAATAGAAGGCTTTGTTTGTTCTTTCCTCCCACCCCCCCCTCCTCACAAATCACCCTGGAAAGGCTCCAAGCAAGAGCCTCCTTTGTCTCTGTGCATGTAGAGCTCCCAAGTACATGCTAATTCAGTTTAATTACGGATTTACTTCCCTGGCCGCCTCGTTACCGCCAGCCACCGCCAATATTTGCAGCTGAAGCAAGGAGGGAGCAGGGAAGGAAGGTTTTGCAGTGCTCTCAGCTCTCCTACCCCATCCTTTCACTACAGAATTGGAATGGGATGGAATGGACCAGGTTCGAAGAGACCTCAAAGATCATCAAGTCCAACCTATCACCCAGCACCATCTGATCAACTAAACCATGGCACCAAGCACCCCAGCCAGTCTCCTCCTAAACACCTCCAGGGATGGGGACTCCACCACCTCCCTGGGCAACACATTCCAATGGCCAATCTCTCTTGCTGGGAAGAACTTCTTCCTAGCAACCAGCATAAACCTCCCCTGGTGCAGCTTCAGACTGTGTCCTCTTGTTCTGCTGCTGCTTGCCTGGCAGAAGAGACCAACCCCCACCTGGCTACCACCTCCCTTCAGGGAGTTGCAGACAGCAAGAAGGTCTCCCCTGAGCCTCCTCTTCTCCAGGCTAAGCAACCCCAGCTCCCTCAGCCTCTCCTCACAGGGCTGTGCTCCAGACCCCTCCCCAGCTTTCTTGCCCTTCTCTGGACACCTTCCAGCAGCTCAACATCTTTCCTAACCTGAGGAGCCCAGAACTGGACACAGGACTCAAGGTGTGGCCTGACCAGTGCTGAGTCCAGGGGCACAATGACCTCCCTGCTCCTGCTGGCCACACTGTTCCTGATGCAGGCCAGGATGCCCTTGGCCTTCTTGGCCACCTGGGCACACTGCTGGCTCATGTTCAGCCTACTATCAACCAGCACCCCCAGGTCCCTTTCTGCCTGGCTGCTCTCTCTCTCTCTTTCAGCACATCCTGTGCAGGAACACCACTCAGACAACTCCTCCCCCCACCCCCACCCCCTCTCCTTCTTTATTTGTCCAATTTATTAGATAATCTCCTTCTAATCGAGACCTAATTAAAGGAAGTGAATGCTTGGTTGGAAACAGGGATTAAAGCCTGGAATAATTATCATAAATGCTCCATTTGGTGCTCCAGCCTGTTCTGCTCTCCTCTGCCTCCCCTTCTCCCTTTCCCCTCCCCTAGCTCCCAGTTGCTCTCTCCCAGGCTGCTCCTCAGAGGGGGTTTTGCTTTCACAATCAATTCTTTTCTTCTTTGCCTCCCTGGCTGCTGCTTCATTTTGTCTGAGCACTATTTTCTTTTCCTTGTAAATACATTTAGATGACAGTGACAGAAGGCAGGGAGGTGGCAGCTGTGGAGAGGGGAAGGGAGGGGGGAAAAAAACCCCAATCAAATGAAATCAAACCCAAATCCACCCAAAAACAGCACCCAAAACCCCAGGAACATTAAGCCAGAGGAGCTTCTCAATTATTTCCTCTTCTCCAGATCTGTCACCAGTCTGGGGGCAAGGAGACTCTTTTTGCTGCTGCTGCTGCTTCTTTTTCTCACTATTTATCAATCTGTGTGTGTGGCCAAGGGTTCTTCACAGGCACAAGACATTGATGGATGTGGGAGCTGGGTGGGAAGAGTCTCTGAGCAGCTCTGGTTGCTGGGCTGCCCAGATCAAGAGGGGCAGGGATCTGCTGGAGAGAGTCCAAGGGAGGGCTACAAGGACAATTAGGGGACTGGAGCACTGCCCTGTAAGGAGAGGCTGAGAGCCCTGGGGCTGTTCAGGCTGGAGAAGAGAAGACTGAGAGGGGATTTAATCAATGTCTATCAATATCTGAAGGTTGGGGGTCAGGAAGGAAGGGACAGGCTCTGCTCACTTCGGACAAGGGACAATGGATAGAAACTCCAGCACAGGAGTTCCTCCTCATGCTGGGGAGGAACTTCTGCACTGTGAGGCTCACAGAGCACTGGAACAGGCTGCCCAGAGAGGTTGTGGAGTCTCCTTTTCTGGAGCCTTTCCAGCCCCACCTGGATGTGCTCCTGTGTGACCTGTGCTGGATTCTAACGCCCTGTTCTGGCAGGGAGGGGTTGAACTCAGTGATCTCCTGAGGTCCCTCCCAACCCCTAACATCCTGTGAGCCTGCAGCTCCTGCTGGACCTGCTCACCTGCCAGAGCTGCTCCCTCCACCAGCAAAGATCACAGCCACAGAGGACTCTCTGGACACAGCATCTGCATCACAGGTAGGAAGGAGAATCACAGAACTGTCAGGGTTGGAAGGGACCACAAGGATCATCCAGTTCCAAGCCCCCTGCCATGGCCAGGGACACCTCACACTGCAGCAGGTTGCTCACAGCCACATCCAGCCTGGCTGCAAACACCTCCAGGCAGGAGGCTTCCACCACCTCCCTGGGCAACCTGTGCCAGTCTCTCACCACCCTCAGTTTAGTTTCACTAGTCCTGTTTGGCTAAGCATTGTTTTAAGCTTCTAGCCATGCAAGCAGAGCTCATTGCTTGGTTGCAGCACCCACTCAGGACCACTTCTTGATCAGGCAAAGATTTTGAGAAGCAGGAGGTGGCTTCTGGAATCATCACATAATGGCTTGGGTTGGAAGGGACCACTAAAGGTCACCAAGTCCAACCCTCCTGCAGTCAGCAGGGACACTGCAACTAGAGCAGGTTGTTCAGTGGCCCAAACAACCTCACCTGAAATGTTTCCAGGGCTGGGGCATCCCCCACCTTTCTGGGCAACTTGGGCCAATAGCTCACCACCTTCATCATAAAACCCCCAATATTTTCCTTCTCTCAAGTCTAGGTGTGACCATTTGAGGCTGTGCCTTTAAGAAAGGGACAGTGCTGGGACACTCTGGCTGAATGTTTTGAAAACATTCAGATGTTCTAAACCAATTTCATTGGTAGATTGGTAGAATGCAGCTTTAAGTTTTAGGGCAGTTGGAATTTTTCTCAGTTCCTCTCTGTTCTCCCTTTCCAGCTTGCCTGCTTCTGGACAACGAGCCGGAGTTCTGACCTTGAATACCAGATAAGCATCAATCCTGCATGCACTTGAAGGCCTAATAAGAACTCTCTTCCTTAATAACTGCCTTCTCTCTCAACCCACCACATTTAATTTGGCACCCAACGTGGGGCCTGAGAATACAATAGCTTGATTTATTGCTTGCTGGAGTTGGACTAGCAAACATGAAAGTGTTTGGGATTTTAGAGCGCCTAGTATTATCTCCCTCAGGAGAGGCTAAACCTGTCTGAGGGGTGGTTTCAGCTGAAGGTCTGGGTCACACTTGTGGGGTAATGCAAGAGAATGGTGAAATTCAGTGTATTCCACAAAGAAATCTAACTTTAGCTGAAAGAGTTTGATTTCAGACTGTTGTACAGCTACATCGTGTCCAAAGGAAGAATCCATGAGGAATCTACGGTGCACGAACCCTGAGAGCCCTGAGTCAGCTGTGAGTCCCTGTTTTCCTTTTCTTTGCTTCATCTGCAAAGAGACAAACTGATTCCCATTTTCTTGTTCCCTGATTTTCCTGGACTTCTGAATCATAATAATATCATAATATCAGTGAGGGTTGGAAGGGACCACAAGGATCAGCTAGTTCCAACCCCCCTGTCACAGGCAGGGACACCCCACACTAGATCAGCATGGCCAGAGCCTCAGCCAGCCTGGGCTTAAACATCTCCAGGGATGGGGCCCCAACCACCTCCCTGGACAACCCATTCCAGGGCTTCACCACCCTCATGGTGAAGAATTTCCTCCTCACATGCGGCCTGAATCTCCACCCTCATCACAAAACTGTGTCAATAGAAGTTGAAAATCTAAGTTAAAAAGATAACGTAGAAGCTTGCTCTTAAGTCACTACTGGAACTAAATAGGAATTGGCAAAATAACTGGGAAGGGGCTGGTGAATTGTCTCTTGGCTCAAACCACCCTGGCCTGCCTTTTTTATTCAGTGGAAGAAAGCTATAAAAAATAATCAAGAAAGGTAGAGACCTTTGGCTGTTAATTAATTACCCTTGGCTGCTAATTAAGAGCAATACATGTTTCCATAATTGTCTACAGGACAGTCCAGAGAAGGATCATATCCTAGGTGAGAACTGCAAACTTGAGTTCTCACCAGCAGCTAATTTTACTGAACGAAGCAGCTTAGAGAATGGGAGTTCAGAAGGAGCCCTCTGCCCTCAGAGTGACACCAGAGCCAGTTCAAGCTCATAACCCCATCTGAGAATAGCTGGAATGGACTATGAACTTTACATAGGAACTGTAAATGTTGTTTTGGATTGGATGGACAGTATGAACAGCCAATGACATCGTTGAGAAGGGGTGGATTGTGACCGTTTGAGGCTGTGCCTTTAAGAAAGGGACAGTGCTGGGACACTCTGGCTGAATGTTTTGAAAACATTCAGATATCCTAAATGAATTTCATTGGTAGAACGCAGCTTTAAGTTTTAGGGCAGTTAGAATTTTTCCTCAGTTCCTCTCTGTTCTGCCTTTCCAGCTTGTCTGCTTCTGGGCAAGGAGCCGGAGTCCTGACCTTGAATACCAGATAAGCATCAATCCTACATGTGCTTGGAGGCCTAATAACTCTCTTCCTTAATAACTGCCTTCTCTCTCAACCCACCACATTTAATTTGGCACCCAAAGTGGGGCCAGAGAATATAATAGCTTGATTTATTGCTTGCTGGAGTTGGACTAGCAAACATGAAAGTGTTTGGGATTTTAGAGTGTCTAATGTTTTCTCCCTCAGGAGAGGCTAAATCTCTCCGAGGGGTGGTTTCAGCTGAAGGTCTGGGTCACACTTGTTGGGTAATGCAAGAGAATGGCGAAATTCAGTGTATTCCACAAAGAAATCTAACTTTAGCTGAAAGAGCTTGATTTCAGACTGTTGTACAGCTACATCGTGTCCAAAGGAAGAATCCATGAGGAATCTACAGTGCACGAACCCTGAGAGCCCCGAGTTAACTGAGAGTCCCTGTGGCCCTGTTTCCCTTTCCTTCGCTTCATCTGCGAAGAGAGAAACTGATTTTGATTTTCTTGGGCTTCTGAATCACCTACATCTGAGGATAGCCTGAATGAACTATGAACTTTACTTAGGAGCTGTAAATGTTGTTTTGGATTGGATGGACAGTATGAACAGCCAATGAAATCGTTGAGAAGGGGTGGATTGTGACCGTTTGAGGCTGTGCCTTTAAGAAAGGGACAGTGCTGGGACACTCTGGCTGAATGTTTTGAAAACATTCAGATATCCTAAATGAATTTCATTGGTAGAATGCAGCTTTAAGTTTTAGGGCAGCTGGAATTTTTCTCAGTTCCTCTCTGTTCTGCCTTTCCAGCTTGTCTGCTTCTGGGCAACGAGCCAGAGTTCTGACCTTGAATACCAGATAAGCATCAATCCTGCATGCGCTTGGAGGCCTAATAAGAACTCTCTTCCTTAATAACTGCCTTCTCTCTCAACCCACCACACTAGGTTTCCCAATTTAGTTTCAAACCATCACCCTTTGTCCTACAGCTACAGTCCAAGGCAGAGAGTCTTGCTTCCTCCTTATTCTAGACCCCTTGGAGCACCAGAAAAGGCCACGAGCTCTTCCCAGAACCTTCTCTTCTACAGGCTGAACAACCTCAACTCTTTCAGCCTGCCCTCACAGCCCTCCCATCCTCGCTGCATCCTTCCTCTGGCCCCACTCCAACAGGTCCAGGTTTTGTCCTGTGCCTAGGACTCCAGACTTGGCCCTAGCACTGCAGGTAGGGTCTCACCAGACCAGAGGGGCAAAATCCCCTCCCTCCACCTGCTGGCCACTACCATGGTTCATGTCAAGCCATACCACCTTCAAATGAGGGGTTTCTTTTAGCCAAGAAGCACTTGCACCAGATTGACAAGAGGCAGATGGATGTTGCCGGGCACAGAGCAGCTCCTCTCTCTATGGATCAGACTCCAACCATGAGAACACAAACAATTCATAGATTCATGGAATGGTTTAGGTTGGAAGGGACCTTAAAGATCATCTGGTCACGGCAGGGACACCTCCCACTAGAGCAGGTTGCTCTAGGTCTCACCCACAGCCTCCCTGAGCAACCTGTTCCAGTGTCTCACCACCCTCACTGGAAAGAGTTTCTTCCTCATCTCCAGCCTACATCTGCCTTCCTCAAGCTTCAATCCATCCCCTCTCATCCTATCACCACAAGCCCTTGGAAAAAGTCCCTCCCCAGCTTGCTTGTAGCCTCCTCAGGTGCTGGAAGGCTGCTCTAAGGTCCCCCCCTGGAGCCTTTTTATCTCCAAGCTGAACAACCCCAACTCTCTTAGCCTGCCCCCACATGGAAGGTTCTCCAGCCCGTCTGACCACCTTGGTGGCCCGCCTCTGGGCCTGCACCAGATCTGGAATCTCCTTTCCAAGTGCCCTAGGCTGAGAAAAGGTTGGAAAAAAGGGGGATTAAACATAGTGATGCATGGAGCAGGCCTCTCAACAGCTTGATGTCAAAACAAGAAAGAGATGTCAGCACCCTGGCAAAGAGGCAGGAAAAGAGTGGTGGGGTTTCACAGAGTGTGTTGGACAATCTTACCCTGTCTGGATTTCCTGAGCATTAGGCAGAAAACAAAGTGATAAAAGCACAGAAGTGAAAGGCAGATCTTATTTCTTCTGAGGAAGAAAAGCAAACAAACCAAAAGGCTCTTCCTGCCTCACCTGCAGCTGTCACATCAGAGTCCCACCTGACAGCAGGGCACAAACCAGCCCTCAATCTGCCCCTCCACTGGTGCCAGAGGGACATGACAGCCCCCAGCTGAGAGAACACAGAGTCCTTTCAAACACTGCCACTCAGGCTGCCTCAGGAAGCTTTGCTTTGGTGCTTCTCCCACCAAGTAGAATCGCAGAATCTTCAGGGCTGGAAGGGGGACCTCAAGGCTCAGCCAGCTCCAATCTCCCTGCCATGGGCAGGGACACCTCACACTGCAGCAGGTTGCTCACAGCCACATCCAGCCTGGCTGCAAACACCTCCAGGCAGGAGGCTTCCACCACCTCCCTGGGCAACCTGTGCCAGGCTCTCACCACCCTCATGGGCAACAACTTCTTCCTAACCTCCAATCTCAATCTACCCACTTCTAGTTTTGCTCCATCCCCCCCAGTCCTATCCCTCCCTGACACCCTCCAAAGTCCCTCCCCAGCTTTCTTGGAGCCCCCTTCAGATACTGGAAGGCCACAATTAGGTCTCCTCAGAGCTTCTCTTCTCCAGACTGAACAACCCCAACTCTCTCAGCCTGTTCTCATAGGAGAGCAGCTCCAGCCCTTTGCTCATCCTCATGGTCCTTCTCTGGACACATTCCAGCACCTCCAGATCCTTCCTGTACTAGGGCTCCAGACCTGGATGCAGTGTTCCAGGTGGGGTCTCACCAGAGTAGAGGGGGAGAATCACCCCCTGGCCCTGCTGGCTGTGTTGGCCTGCTGGCTAAGTGATGCCCAGAGGGGTTAGCTGTGCACCAGGACGAGCAGGGAGGAGTTTCCTTCTTCCATGTCAGCATCTGCTCCCTCACCACCACTGCCATCAGTGATTACAGTATTACAGTATCACCAAGGTTGGAAGAGACCTCAAAGAGCATCAAGTCCAACCTGTCACCACAGACCTCATGGCTAGACCATGGCACCAAGTGCCACATCCAGTCCCCTCTTGAACACCTCCAGGGATGGGGACTCCACCACCTCCCTGGGCAGCACATTCCAATGGCTAACAACTCTCTCTGGGAAGAACTTTCTCCTCACCTCCAGCCTAAACCTCCCCTGGCACAGCTTGAGACTGTGTCCTCTTGTTCTGGTGCTGCTTGCCAGGGAGAAGAGACCAACCCCTTCCTGGCCACAACCACCTTCCAGGTAGTTGTAGAGAGCAATGAGGTCACCCCTGAGCCTCCTCTTCTCCAGGCTAAACAATGCCAGAGCAGGGTCACCTACAGCAGGTCACACAAGAACACAGCCAGGTGGGGTTTGAATAGCTCCAGAGAGGGAGACTCCACCACCCCCCTGGGCAGCCTGCTCCAGGGCTCTGTCAGCCTCACATGGAAAAGGTTTTTCCTCCTGTTTCCATGGAACTTCCTCTGCCTCAGCTTCCACCACTGCCCCTTGTGCTGGCATTGGGCATCCCCCAGCAGAGCCTGGCTCCAGCCTCTGGGCACTCACCCTGCACAGCTTTATCAACAGCAATGAGGTCACCTCTCAGGCTCCTCTGCTCCAAGCTCCAGAGCCCTCAGCTCCCTCAGGCTCTCCCCATAAGGAAGATGCTCCACTCCCTTCAGCATTTTTGTTGATCTGCTCTGGACTCTCTCAAGCAGTTCCCTGAGGTCCTTCTTGAACTGAGGGGCCCAGAACTGGAGACAATATTTCAGCTGCAGCCTCAGCAGGGCTGAGCAGAGGGGGAGGAGAACCTCTCTGGACCTACTGACCACAGCCTTTCTAACCCACCCGATGCAGATGGCTTTGGCATTTTGTTACTGCTGAGAAATGTGAAGGGTTGCATCCCAAAGGGCTCTGCAATGCCTGAGCTCCTGGGCTTGTGCATCTTTCCCATCACCCCTCCTTGCCTGGAAGGGAGGTCTTGCCCTCCAAGAATCTTGCCACCACCACTCAGCTGCAATGAGACAGCCACCTGGCTGGTGACAGATACAAAAGATGACATCTCCAGAAATCCCTGGCTTCAAAGGGGCAGCTTCCAGCTCCTGCCTCCATCCACTTCCTCCAGCCCTCAAGGTCAGTGCCATCCGTTTTTAAAGCCAGGGGAATCATTTTGATCTCTCCAAATGGCAGCTCAGTGGTTCAGCACACTTCTGGATGTCAAACCCCCACCCCCCTCATGAAAGCAGAGAGGATGCAACTGCCACCAGCAACATCCTGCTTGGAAAGGACAGATTGAGGTGAAGCAATCCCAAGAGGCAGTGGCAGGGAGAGGAGGGGGCTGGGAAGGACATTTAAAAGGGCAGTTGCATGCTGAAGGATGTTGTGGCCCAGCTTATGAGTGCTGGAGCACAGGGGCTTGTGGTCATGGAGATGTTGGGTTGAGGGTTGGACTTGATGACCCTAGGGGTCTTTTCCAGCCTGAATGAGTCTATGCCAGGGCTTCCCAGGTGTGGTGGTCATGCTAGGGAGGTGCATTGACCTTCAAGGGCTCCTCCCAGTCTCACACAACAGCCCATGGCTCATGGCAAAGGTGCACAGAGCCTGTTCAGAGAATATGATGACCCTAGGGTTCTTTTCCAGCCTGAATGAGTCTCTGCCAGGGCTTCCCAGGTGTGGTGGTCATGCTAGGGAGGTGCTCTGACCTTCAAGGACTCCTCCCAGTCTCACACAACAGCCCACAGCTCATGCTAGGGATGCACAGAGCCTGTTCAGAGCATATGACGACCTACTGGGGTCACAGGATGTTAGGGGTTGGAAGGGACCTCCAAAGATCATCAAGTCCAACCCCCCCTGCCAGAGCAGGGCCATAGAATCCAGCACAGGTCACACAGGAACACATCCAGGTGGGGCTGGAAAGGCTCCAGAGGAGGATACTCCACAACCTCCCTGGGCAGCCTGCTCCAGGACTCTGGGACACTCACAGTGCAGAAGTTCCTCCTCATGGTGAGGTGGAACCTCCTGTGCTGTGGTTTCTATCCATTGTCCTATCCCAGGGTGCAGCTGAGCAGAGCCTGTGCCCTCCCTCCTGAGCCCCAGCCCTCAGATATTGATAGACATTGATTAAATCCCCTCTCAGCCTTCTCCTCTCCAGACTGAACACCCCCAGGTCTCAGCCTCTCCTCATAGGGCAGTGCTCCAGACCCTTCATCATCCTGGTAGCCCTCCCATGGACTCTCTCCAGCAGATCCAACCTTAACGGCTCTGTGATTCTATGCCAGGGGTTCTGAGGTGTGGTGGCCATGCCAGGGAGGTGCCCTGACCCTCACACAACAGCCCACAGCTCATGCCAGGGGTGCACAGAGTCTCTTCAAAGCACTAGGGAGAGAGGATAAGGGACTAGACCCAAGTCTGGTCACCAGAGCAGAGCTCTCCTGTGCCACCTCAGCAGCATGAGGAAGCCTTCCTCATCCTCCTCACCTCCCAGAGCATGCTGCAAGGAGCAGCCCTCCCCCGGGACACACTCAGGGGGGCATTGGTTGAAGAGGAGGGCCCAGGGGCAGGCTGCCAAGCTAAGTAATTGGCTGCCTGCTGGTGAGAACTCTTAATTAGAGGCTTTTCACAGCTCACTGTTTATGTGGAGCTAACATGTTTATTTGGATGTACACAGGCTGCAAGAAGCCAGCACCCTGCCCACGTGGGGGCAAGTGGAGGAGCCCACTGCAAACAAACAGACCCACTGCCACCCAAGGATGGGCTCAGCCCCTGCAAGCAGCCAGCCTGCCAAACCTGGCCCCTCTCCCCCAGGCCTCATGGCACAGAGGTGACCTGCAGAGGTGAGACAGGCATGGTTCTCTCAGGACAAGCCTGTGGGCTGGCTGTGCTGCCGGAGCGTGGTGTCCAAGCGGTCTCGGGGGGTTGAAACCAAATCAGAGAGCCACAGAGCTACTGAGCCATAGAATCAATAAGGGTGGAAAAGACCTCAAGGACCAAGTCACCACAGACCTCATGACTAGACCATGGCACCAAGTGCCACATCCAATCCCCTCTTGAACACCTCCAGGGATGGTGACTCCACCACCTCCCTGGGCAGCACATTCCAATGGCTAACAACTCTCTCTGGGAAGAACTTTCTCCTCACCTCCAGCCTAAACCTCCCCTGGCACAGCTTGAGACTGTGTCCTCTTGTTCTGGTGCTGCTTGCCAGGGAGAAGAGACCAACCCCCACCTGGCTACAACCTCCCTTCAGGGAGTTGGAGAGAGCAAGAAGGCCTCCCCTGAACCCCACCTGGATGCATTCCTGTGCAGACTGCCCCTTAGGAGACTCTGCTGTGGCAGGGGGGTTGGGCTGGATGATCGCCGGAGGTCCCTTCCCACCCCTAACGTACTGTGGTGCTGAGGGCCTTGTTTCAGCGGTGCACTTGGCAGTGCTGGGTTAACAGGTGGCCTGGAGGATCTTAAAGATTCCTTTCTAGCCTTTTTTTTCCCCCCCACCCTAGCCAGTGTGTGCCTCTCAGCAGGGCACTGCCTGCAGCTGCTGAACAGCCTGGGGACGGCTGCGTGGCGGCGGTTCAACAGGGGCGAGTAGTTTATTCCCCTTGTGGGCGAAACCACTTCCATTATCTGCTTTATGAATTGTTAGTTAAGTAATGGGAAGGTGCCCAGAGCAGGGGATGAGTCCTCAGCACTTTGTTATTAGCTCAGAAACCAGCAGAAATGAAGTGAAGATGGATGATCACCGGTGCTGCCCCGAGCACCGCAAACAGCATCACAGAGTTAAGGAGGTTGGAAGAGACCTCAGAGATCAGAGTCCAACCTAGCACCCAGCACCATCTGAGCAACTAAACCATGGCACCAAGTGCCTCATCCAGGCTCTTCCTAAACACCTCCAGGGATGGGGACTCCACCACCTCCCTGGGCAGCACATCCCAATGGCTAACAACTCTCTCTGGGAAGAACTTCTTCCTCACCTCCAGCCTAAACCTCCCCTGGCGCAGCTTGAGACTGTGGCCTCTTGTTCTGGTGCTGGTTGCCTGGCAGAAGAGACCAACCCCCACCTGGCTACAACCTCCCTTCAGGGAGTTGCAGACAGCAATGAGGTCTCCCCTGAGCCTCCTCTTCTCCAGGCTAAGCAACCCCAGCTCCCTCAGCCTCTCCTCACAGGGCTGTGCTCCAGACCCCTCCCCAGCTTTCTTGCCCTTCTCTGGACACCTTCCAGCAGCTCAACATCTTTCCTAAACTTGAGTGGCCCAGAACTAGACACAGGACTCAAGGTGTGGCCTAACCAGTGCTGAGTCCAGCACCCAGTCACAGTCCTGAGCAGACAGCCCATCCAGGCAGAACATTCCTATCCATACCCAACTCAACTACAAGGAGGAATAGGAGGCTCCCACCCATGGGGAGAGGAAAGTCCTGGCCCTGGAGGTGAGAGCAGGAGTGCCTACAGGGAGCCAGAGCAGCAGAAGTCAGCATGCATTCATCAGCCTTGGAACTGAGGAGGAAAAGCAGAGGAGCATGACAGAGAGCAAGAGAGGCTTAGCCAACCAGCTCCAGTGCCGCTGCACTGAGGAAATTCAACTGAACTGAAGCATTTGGGGTTATGCATCAGAAGGAAACCAAAACAGAGAGTTCCTCTTGCGCTTGCAACACTGAGTAGGCTTTGTGCAGCACATCTGACACTTCACCTGCACTTCTGTACTGAAAGGAGGCTGACAAGAAGGCTGCAGAGGGACTGTTTGCAAAGGCCTGCAGTGGTAGGACCAGGAGCAGTGGCTTGAAATTAGAGAAGAGAAGGTTTAGATGGGGTGTTAGGAGCAAGTTCTGCACCATGAGGGTGGTGGAACACTGCAACAGGCTGCCCAGGGAGGTGGTTGAGGCCCCCATCCCTGGACCTATTCAAGGTGAGGCTCAACAAGGCTCTGAGCGACCTGATCCAGTTGAGGATGTCCCTGCTGACTGCAAGGGGGTTGGACTGGATGACCTTTGGAGGTCCCTGCCAACCCAACCCATTCTATGATTCTAGAAGGGAAAAAGGACAGAGTAGGAGACTGAGGCAACACCAGCAGCAGACTGATAGCAGCTACAGGCAAAGCTTTGGTCTAACCTTGCACCTTGAAGCTGAAACTGAACCAGAGCCATCAGCTGATCTAGGAGAACACAGAGGCACCTGAGGCTGCTCTCCACCCATGCAGCCATAGAATCATTCAGGTTGGGAAAGACCCTGGAGATCATCAGGTCCAACAGTTAAGTCCACCACTAAACCATGGCCCCAAGCAGCACCCCTAAATGACCTTGAAACACCCCCAGGGATGGGGACTCCACCACCTCCCTGGGCAGCCCTGAACACTCCTTCAGTGACAAAAAGTTTGGCTTTATGCCCAGCCTAAACCTAATCTGCTGCAGCCTGAGGCCATTCCCTCTTGTTCCATCACTAATCACCTGTGAGAAGAGACCAGCCCCAGCCTCTCTGTACTGTCCTTCCAGGTAGTTGTAGAGGACAATAAGGTTTTCCCCCCTCAGCCTCCTCTTCCTCAGACTGCACAGCCCCAGTTCCCTCAGCTGCTCTTCATCAGACTCATTCTCTAGGCCCTTCACCAGCTTAATTGTTCTTCTCTGCCCCTGCTCCAGCCCCCTCGATGCCTTTCTTGCATTGAGGTGCCCCAAACTGAAGCCAGGACTTGAGGTGTGGCCTCCCCAGTGCCAAGCTCAGGGGGACAATCACTTCCCTCCACCACCTTCTGCTCCCTAGGGAGGCAAATATCAGCAAAAGATCTATTTCTGCTTCCTGCAGACAGAAGATCCAGCCCCAGATCACTTCTTCCTTGGTGGTTAACACAGTTGTAAAGGAAATAAGAATGCAGGGTTTATTCACATGCTGCACTTGGGGACCAAAGACCAGAGTTTGATAGAGTCATTAAGGTTGGAAGAGCCCTCTCAAGATCATGAAGTCCATCCATCAACCCACCAGCTCCAGGCTAAGGTTGGAAGAGCCCTCTCAAGGTCATGAAGTCCATCCATCAACTCACCACCCCCAGGCCCACTAAATAGTGTCCTAAAGCACTGTGTCCACAAGTTCTCTGAATGCCTGCAGGGGCAGTGACTCCACCACCTCCCTGGGCAGCCTCTTCCAACACCACACCACCCTTTCAGGAAAGGAACTGCTCCTAATGCCCAGCCTAAACCTCCCCTACAGCAACTTGAGGCTGTTTCCTCAGCCTACCACTTGTTCCCTTGGGAGAACACCTCACTCCAACCTCCTCAGGGAGCTGGAGAGGGCAATGAGGTCTCCCCTGAGCCTCCTCTTCTCCAGACTAAACAACCCCAGCTCCCTCAGCTGCTCCCCACCAGATTCATGCTCTAGATGCTTCCCCAGCTCTGGACATGCCACAGAAGAGCAAATGGCCTCTGAAGAATTCACTGTTCTTGCTTTTGGTCTCTGCAGTACCTGCAGTTTGCCCTCCTAGCTGCAGACACAGCAGGAGAGTTGCAGCCCCTTTTGGGGGCAGTTTCACAACATTTGTACCACTTTCAGGCTCTTAAGCATCTCTCCCTCCCCACCTCACTCCATGGAATGTGCTGCCCAGGGAGATGGTGGAGTCCCCATCCCTGGAGGTGCTCCAGAGGGGATTGGATGTGGCACTTGGTGCCATGGTTTAGTAGTCATGAGACATTGGATGACAGGTTGGACTTTGAGGTCTTTTCCAACCTTCTTGATTCCATGATTCTACCTCTTCTAGAAAGACAGCAACAAGCATCCTCCAACACAACACTCTAGATCCAAGCTTATTCCCCAAAGGATTTCTTAGTGAGAGCCAAAAGCAGCCTGCTCCTGGCCCCAGAGGGCTCCAAAGCCCACCACAGCTAGCTCAGTTCCTTCTCTTTCATGTGCACCTCAAGCTAAAGCAGAAGGACATCTTACTAAAGCACCCTGAGAAGACAATTAGCTCAAAGCTGCTCTCCCCAACCTCTCTTGCCCCAAACATTTCTTACCTGCTCTCCTCCAGCCTCCTCAAAGTCCTTCAGCTTCCAGCAGCCAGCAGCAAACTTCAGCAGTGCCTCACTCCTCCTTTTCAGAAGCTTCTACAACTGTGGAGCTGCTCAGAGGTGGCCCCAAGGAAGGCAGCCCAGGGAGGCTTCCCTAATGAGGTCCTTATCCTCTGAGTGGCTCCAGCTGTAGCTTTCAGGTTGCTGAAGGGGGCTTCCTCTGCTGGCAGCTTCCCAGAGGGTACTCTCACTGCTTAGGTGCTTGCTCAGGTGAAGGCTGCTTTGCACATGCTGCCTTCTCCTGCACCTAACTGGTAGCTTTGAGGTCAGACAACTCTTTTGAAAGTGGCAGTGCATCAAATGAGTTAATAAGTAAACAACAGGAGCTCCCTGCTCCTTTGGTACCACCTCATGCCTCAGAGGAAGATGAGCTTTGGGTGAGATGAAAGGAGACAAGACAGCCCAGAGAGAAGCTTTGCCTCATGTTACCTCAAAGTTGATAAGCTGGGGGATTACTTCATCACAGCACTCCTCCTCCCCATGGATAATTTATAAGGTTTACATATGAAAATCTTAGGGCCTGGTATCAAAATAGGCCTCTTTGGGGTTTGTTCTCTTTGGTTGGTGCCATGGGCAGTGGCACTGAGTGCACCCTCAGCAGGTGTGCTGATGACACCAAGCTGTGTGGTGCAGCAGACAGGCTGGAGGGAAGGGAGGCCATCCAGAGGGACCTGGACAGGCTGCAGAGGTGGGCACAAGCCAACCTCAGGAGGTTCAACAAGACCAAGTGCAAGGTCCTGCATCTGGGTCGAGGCAATCCTAAGCACTGATACAGGCTGGGCAGGGACTGTCTGGAGAGCAGCCCTGAAGAAAAGGACTTGGGGGTGCTGGGGGGGTGGAAGCTCAACATGAGCCAGCAGTGAGCACTTGCAGCCCAGAAAGCCAACCTGAGCCTGGGCTGCAGCAAGAGAAGTGTGGCCAGCAGGGCCAGGGAGGGGATTCTCCCCTTCTGCTCTAGTGAGACCCCACCTGGAGTACTGTGTCCAGTTCTGGAGCCCCTATTACAAGAGGGATCTGGAGGTGCTGGACAGTGTCCAGAGAAGGGCCAGGAGGATGATCAGAGGGCTGGAGCTGCTCTCCTATGAGGACAGACTGAGAGAGTTGGGGCTGTTCAGTCTGGAGAAGAGAAGG
This sequence comes from Melanerpes formicivorus, assembly GCF_026170545.1. Taxonomy (NCBI): domain Eukaryota; kingdom Metazoa; phylum Chordata; class Aves; order Piciformes; family Picidae; genus Melanerpes; species Melanerpes formicivorus. Next base: position 218,365 of record NW_027142609.1, on the reverse strand, counting down.
CTCCCAGGAGATCTTCTTGTGGCCTTCCAGTATCTGAAGGGGGCTCCAAGAAAGCTGGGGAGGGACTTTTGAGGGTGTCAGGGAGTGATAGGAGTGGGGGGAATGGAACATAACTAGAAATGGGTAGATTGAGATTGGATGTTAGGAAGGAGTTGTTCCCCATGAGGGTGGTGAGAGCCTGGCACAGGTTGCCCAGGGAGGTGGTGGAAGCCTCCTGCCTGGAGGTGTTTGCAGCCAGGCTGGATGTGGCTGTGAGCAACCTGCTGCAGTGTGAGGTGTCCCTGCCCATGGCAGGGGGGTTGGAACTGGCTGAGCCTTGAGGTCCTTTCCAACCCCACCAATTCTATGATTCTATGGAGGGATCTTAAATGCCTCCAGGAGCAGGGACTCTGCCACTGCCCTGGGATGCCTGGTCCAGGGATTGATAAACCTTTCAAAGAAGACATTTCTCTTCATATCCAACCTAAACCTCCCTTGGTGCAGCTTGAGGCCATCTATTGTCCTGTCTCTTGTTCCTTAGGAGAAAAGACCAACCCCCACCTCAGTCCAACCCCCTTTCATGTACTTGTGGAGAGCAATGAGGTCTCCCCTCAGCCTCCTTTCCTTCAGACTAAACCACCCCACTTCCCTCAGAAGATTCTCTGACTTCTCCCTCTCTCTCCTGGTTTGCTCAGGCTCTAATTGAGCCTGTCTGTGCTTAACAAACAGCTATTTTTGCTCACCCCTGGGCAGCCACAGCTCTGTCTCTCTAACTCCATCCCCATGCAAGCCTCCTCTCCGGTGTCCCGGAGGGGTGAAGCGCTGCAGTGCAGCGAGTTCATGCTAAAAGCTTTGCAAGGATGGAGCTTAACTGCCTGGCAGGTAGAGCCAGGGAGGACTGAAGGTGCATTAGCACTGGAGTGGGGTGTAGGCCAGGCAGGCACAAATAAAAAAGGGAGTTGGCCCCCAACTCTTCCTCCTGCTGATGCTAAAACTGCTCCAGAAGCAACTTTGCCTCTCGTGTAGGTTGTGCTTTTGTGAGAGGCAGGGAGCAGGAAGGGAGGCAGGGTGAAAAATCAATCAAGGTTTGTCAAATACACTGGAGAACTCATTTTTATGAGATAAGTGCCTTCAGAGGAAGCCTTGGTAGGCACCTACCACATGTTCAGCCTGCTTAGTGGCAAAGTATGCAACATTAATCACTGTCACTTGAAGGGGCCGGCTTCCAGCTGAGCCATCTTCCAGGCCTCTTCTTCCTGCAGCCATCCTCTCCCCTTTTCCCCTCCCTGTCCACCAGCAGGGAGATGAGTTGCATCTGCAGACCTGGGAACCTGCAAATCAGGCTGATGCTGCTGGCAGCTGCCATCCCAGCCTGTCATTTCTGTGGTGCTGAGCTGCTCTCTGCGTGCTCCAGCTACTTCCACCGACCAGGCTCTCATTTCAGCCAAGACAGTTAGCAGCGTGGGCCCCAGGCGTGATGGAGATGCCTGCTGCCCCCCAGCAGGTGAGGCTCAGCAGCTGCTGCCCCACTGCAGTGGGACCTGCATCAGGAATAGTGTGGCCAGCAGGAGCAGGGAGGTCATTCTGCCCCTGGACTCAGCACTGCTTAGGCCACACCTGGAGTCCTGTGTCCAGTTCTGGGCCCCTCCATTTAGGAAGGACATTGAGACTCTTGAACATGTCCAGAGAAGGGCAATGAGGCTGGGGAGAGGTCTGGAACACAAGCCCTACAAGGAGAGGTGGAGGGAGCTGGGATTGCTTAGCCTGGAGAAGAGGAGGCTCAGGGGAGACCTTCTTGCTCTCTCCAACTCCCTGAAGAGAAGTTGTAGCCAGGTGGGGGTTGGTGTCTTCTCCCAGGAAACCAGCACCAGAACAAGAGGACACAGTCTCAAGCTGTGCCAGGGGAGGTTTAGGCTGGAGGTGAGGAGAAAGTTCTTCCCAGAGAGAGTTGTTAGCCATTGGAATGTGCTGCCCAGGGAGGTGGTGGAGTCACCATCCCTGGAGGTGTTTGAGACTGATGAGGCTCTTGGAGCCATGGTTTAGTAGTCATGAGGTGTTGGGTGACAGGTTGGACTTGGTGACCTTTGAGGTCTTTTCCAACCTTGTTGATTCTATGATTCTATGACCTTGCCCTTAGAAGCAGCCAGGAAAAGATGAAGCAATCAGCTTGGTAAACAAACAAACCAACCAACCTCTTCTCAGAGAAATTATCAGCAGTGAGTGAAGGTAACAGAGAACTGCTAGAGAGAACCCAAGGGAGAGCCACAATGATGCTTAGGGGACTTGAGCATCTTCCCTGTGGAGAGAGACTGAGAGCCCTGGGGCTGTTTGGTCTGGAGAAGAGAAGGCTGAGAGGGGATCTGATCAATGCCTATCAATAGCTGAGGGGTGGGGGGCAAGTGGAGGGGGCCAAGCTCTTTTGGGTGGTGCCCAGTGATAAGCCAAGGAACAATGGAGACAAAGTGGAACAGAGAAGGTTTCAGCTCAGCATGAGGAGAAACTTCTTTGCAGTGAGGATGACAGAGCCCTGGAGCAGGCTGCCCAGGGAGATTGTGCAGTCTCCTTCTCTGGAGGCTTTCAAACCCCACCTGGATGCATTCCTGTGCTGACTACCCTTAGGTGATGCTGCTTTGGCAGGGGGGCTTGGCCTGGATGATCTCTGCAGGTCCCTTCCAACCTCTAATGTACCGTGGTACTGCAGAGATTACTTGGTTGCTGCTTGCTCAAGAGCCTGAGCTCTGCTGAAAAAGCAGCTCGAGAGCAGGAGCAGATCATGGGAATCCCACAGCAGCACTGAAACAGAAGAGCCTGTGAGGACCTGAGTTGCCTTAAGTGAGTTACAGAAGAAGGAAAAAATGAGTGATGTGCTACCAGGACACATCTCCAGACTCTTCCACCTGCCTCCTGCTCCCTGGAGCATTTCTTACTGTAGTGCATCACTGGCTGCCCTCAAGCTTTGCTGCCTCTTACACTCAGCCCAGCCTGAGGATGAGTGAGGAGACTTCATCAAAGGAAGGTGAGGGGCCAGACCTGTCCTGATGGATACTCACAGAATCCTAGAATTGTCAGGGTTGGAAGGGAGCTCAAAGATCATCCAGTTCCAGTCTTCCCTGCCATGGGCAGGGACACCTCACACTCCAGCAGGTTGCTCACAGCCACATCCAGCCTGGCCTTCAAAACCTCCAGGGATGAACTCCTCTTGTTCCCACTGTCAGGCTGCTGCTGCTGATGATGATGATTATGATTATTGTCTTACTGGGACTTCTAACAGCCTGAGTTATGGGTTTCAGCTCTGCTTTTCCTGGTGAACCCTGAGGTAGCCACTTTGGGCAAGCCCTGCAAGGTTAAATATTGCACCTAGGGAGTGGGCAAGGCTGGTTTGTGGCAGGAGGGATGGACTGCAGCGTTAAGACCAGAAAGAGGAGACAGAAATGGCTGGGAAGTGATAAAAAGACCTTATTTTCAGGTCTTAAGCCAGTTACCATCTGTAGAGATTAGCTTCAGCTAGGAAGCAAATTGTCCTAAGCCCTCCTGCCACGGGGGCTCTGCTCTGCACACCGCTGCAGCTGTCAGCCGGGACGCGGAACGGGATTAGAGAGACGGAGCCCTATCAAGATCTGCTCCTTGCAGCAATGATGACACCCATTGCAGGAGGAGATGAGAAGCATTTCCCAAGCTTCCTGGACAGGCAAGATTATATCCCTGCAGTGGGACTCGATAGAACAGAAGAGAGCAGCAAAGAGAGATGGGTAACGAGGGCCATAAAACCCTCCCTCCCTCCCTCCCCTCCTCCAGCCGCCAGCAGAAAAGTTGTT
>NW_027142609.1:186581-214471 GCF_026170545.1 Melanerpes formicivorus | reverse complement strand
AATAAAATAAAATAAAAAATAAAATAAAATAAAATAAAGCAAAATAGAATCCTTGAGACAGAGCAGGAATCTCACCTGAACCCCTTTGTTTAAGCAGACCAAAGCTCTGGTTTACCAATGGCCATGTGTCTAAACTTCTCCTGCCCTACTACAGCAGCATCATCACTGCTGGAGATGTTCGACTCAGAGGTGACTTTAAAAAGGGTTGAGGGGAGGGAATGAAGAAGAAGAAGGAAAGAAAGAAGCCGCCTCTAAATACAGCTGCAGGTAGATAGGTACTCAGGCAGGCTCTCAAATTGCAGGCTTACACATCCCTCTGGATTACAGTGAGACATCATCAGACTGAAGAGAAGAATCCATCACTACAGGGGAGGAATGGCTCCCACGCCCTCCAATCCAAACAGCATTTGAATCCAGGAGCCTTGATCTCAAAGGTCCTTCCCAACCACAACCTTTCCACCATCCCCCAGCAGATTTGTCTTCCCAACCTTGATGATTCTATGATCCTATGATTCTAAGTCATCCGTGTTGCCATGTTGCTCCCAGGAGCAGCATTTTGTTGGCAGATCCAACAGGTTTGGAGGCATTCAGTCATGGAATTGTCAGGGTTGGAAGGGACCTCCAGGTCCTTTCCAACCTAAGTTATACTGTGATGCTGTGGTACTGTGATCATTTAGTTCCAACCCCCCTGCCATGGGCAGGGACACCTCACACTCCAGCAGGTTGCTCACAGCCACATCCAGCCTGGCTGCAAACACCTCCAGGCAGGAGGCTTCCACCACCTCCCTGGGCAACCTGTGCCAGTCTCTCACCACCCTCATGGGCAACAACTTCTTCCTCACATCCAATCTCAATCTACCCACTTCTAGTTTTGCTTCATCCCTCCCAGTCCTATCACTCCCTGACCCCTTCAAAAGTCCCTCCCCAGCTTTCTTGTAGCCCCCTTCAGATACTGGAAGGCCACAAGAAGGTCTCCTCAGAGCCTTCTCTTCTCCAGACTGAACAGCCCCAACTCTCTCAGTCTGTCCTCACAGGAGAGCAGCTCCAGCCTTTTCAGCACTTTTTAGGCCACACCTTGAGTCCTGTGTCCAGTTCTGGGCCCCTCAGTTTAGGAAAGATGTTGAGATTCTGGAAGGTGTCCAGAGAAGGGCAAGAAAGCTGGGGAGGGGTCTGGAGCACAGCCCTGTGAGGAGAGGCTGAGGGAGCTGGGGTTGCTTAGCCTGGAGAAGAGGCTCAGGGGAGACCTTCTTGCTGTCTGCAACTCCCTGCAGGGAGGTTGTAGCCAGGTGGGGGTTGGCCTCTTCTCCCAGGCAAGCAGCACCAGAACAAGAGGACACAGTCTCAAGCTGTGCCAGGGGAGGTTTAGGCTGGATGTCAGGAAGAAGTTCTTCATAGAAAGAGAGATGAGGTCTCTTCTAACCTTGGTGATTCTGTGATTGGCCATTGGGATGTGCTGCCCAGGGAGGTGGTGGAGTCACCATCCCTGGAGGTGTTTAGGAAGAGCCTGGATGTGGTGCTTGGTGCCATGGTTTAGTTGATTAGATGGTGTTGGGTGATAGGTTGGACTGGATGATCTCAAAGGTCTTTTCCAACCTGGTCTGGTCTGGTCTATTCTATTCTATTCTATTCTATTCTGTTCTGTTCTGTTCTGTTCTATCCTACCCTATTCTATCCTATTCTATTATCTTCTATCCTATCCTATCCTATCCTAGTCAAGTCTATTTCTATCCTCTGCTCATCCTCGTGGTCTTTCTCTGGACACCTTCCAGCACCTCCAGATCCTAACAATTCTATGATGCTGCTCCATACTTAGGGAAACACATTGAGTCCCACCAGGGACTGAGGGATCCCCTTGTCTTCTCTGCACCAAGGGATGTCAGAGCATCTTAGAGATGCAACAACTGGCAGGCAGCAGGAACAATGCCTTCCTCTAGCAAGGAGGGAGCAGGGGGAAAGTCCTCTGGCACCAGAAGTCACTTCAGATGGTGCTGGCTTCCAGGCCCCCTTCCTTTTAAGTTGATTAATAATGACACCTTTAAATGGATAACATAAATTAATTCCTGGGTTGTGCCATTAGTGAGTAATTAATTCCTTTGCTCTGTGGAACTAAGATATCACTGTTATCTCCAGCTGTAAGGAGAAGAAGTGCTGACCAAGGACTCCATTAACCTAAACATTGATTTTTCCATTTACCCTCTTCTGAAGGTTTTCTTTTCTCCCCTCCCCCTCCCTCCCTTTCCCTTCCCTCACTTCCTGCCACTGCACTTCGTTCTCAAGTGGCTGGGAGGTGGGGGAGAGACACCTAATTTATACTTCCAGTGGTAACCCAAGAGGTTATGCATGCTCATTGCAACCAAATGATGTCATTGTGAAGGCTGTCGACAGGCAGAGTTGCCTTGGAAACACAAAACACTGGTAGTTGAGGCTGGACAGCTGAGTCCTCTGTAGGCACAGTAAGGAGGATCTGGTGTGGCCCTGCCAGACCTGGCCTGACTGGGCAGGCTGGGAAGCTCACCTCAAGATACTCAGTTGGTCTCTTCAGCACTTCTCGAGCTGCCATTCCTCCTACCCCCTCCCACCACCTGCCAAGAAGGCCAATGGCATCCTAGCCTGGATCAGGAACAGTGTGGCCAGCAGGAACAGGGATGTCATTGTGCCCCTGGACTCAGCCCTGCTTAGGCCACATCTTGAGTCCTGTGTGTCCAGTTCTGGGCTCCTCAATGCAAGAAAGATTGCTTGAGACTGTGTCCTCTTGTTCTGGTGCTGGGTGCCTGGCAGAAGAGACCAATCCCCACCTGGCTACAACCTCCCTTCAGGGAGTTGGAGGCAGCAAGAAGGTCTCCCCTGAGCCTCCTCTTCTCCAGGCTAAGCAACCCCAGCTCCCTCAGCCTCTCCTCACAGTGCTGTGCTCCAGACCCCTCCCCAGCTTTCTTGCCCTTCTCTGGCCACCTTCCAGCATCTCAACATCTTTCCTAACCTTCTCTCTTTCTCTTATTCCTGCATCTCTAACAGTGTTGGCTGCTTGGGCAACTCTTTCCTTTTGGACTTCTGAAGGAAGCTTAGCTTCTTGCCTCCATTTCAGCTGAAGGGAGAATGGATGGGAGGGGAGAGGCAGAGGAAGCTGTAGAAAGCAAGGAGGTCTCCCCTGAGCCTCCTCTCCTCCAAGCCTGGGATGCTGCATGGGGTTGCTGTGACCCAAGGGCAGCAAGCACTCGACCTTCTTGAATCTCCACCATTGACTAGTCTGTGTGGGTGTTTGGTTTTAAGGAAAGGGGGGGAGGAACCCTTAAGGATGCAGCCAAAATACTTGCTGTAAATAATTCAACTCTCTCTGTTCTCTTTTCCTTTCCCAGTATGGAGGCTGCACCCCCTAGAGCAGAAGACGTGGCTCAGGCTGTGTCCTCTGCTCTCCCAGGCGTCCCTCAGCGCTGGCGTTCGGCTCAGCGTGATGTGATCGGAGCTGACACTGCATTGTTCTTGGGCCAGGGGAAGGAGAAAAGAGCTGGAGAGGAGCTGTGCAGCTCATGGCTTGGCACAGCTGAGGGCCCCCAGTGGGAGGGACAGGGCTGGCTCCACGGAGGGAGGCAGATCAGCAGCGGTCCTAGCACATCTCCAGGTTAGTCCTGAGCTTTCTCTCCCAGCAGCTGTGAAGTGGGAAGAGCAGAAGTGGCTAAAGACACCCAGGGAGCTGGCTTGAAACCACAGCAGCAGGCTGCAGCCTTTGCTGCTGGTGCAGCACCAAAGGCTGCTCCCTAGCCAGTGTCAGTCATATCTCCTTGCCCACCCCAGCTGGACTGGATGATCTTTCGAGGTCCCTTCCAGCCCCTGAAATGCTGTGACTCAATCAAACAAGATCAGTGTGGACAGCTGCCTGAAGCCACCTCTGCAGAATGGCCTTGGGGATAGTCACTGCATGGAAAGAATTAAGGGTTGGGTTTTGGTTTGATTGGTTTTGTTTTCCCCTTGAAGTAGCAGACAGGAAGCAAATGCTGTGCTGGAATGGTTTTTCACAGGAGCCCTTAGAATCCTGCATTTGGTTTGGTTGGGAAAGACCTTTAGGGTCATCAAGTCTAACTGTCAATCTAAGACCTCCATGGCCACTGAACCATGACCCAAAGTGCCCTGTCCACAGGTTTCTTGCATGCCTTCAGGGATGGTGACTCCACCACCTCCCCAGGCAGCCTGTTCCAGTGCCTTCATTCATAGAGTCGTAGAATGGTTTAGGCTGGAAGGGACCTTAAAGATCAGCCAGTTCCAAACCCCCTGTCCTGGGCTGGGATACCTTCTGCTAGCCCAGGTTGCTCAAGGCCTCATCCAGCCTGGCCTCAAAGACCTCCAGGGAGGGGACATCCACAGCCTCCCTGGGCAACCTGTCTCACCACCCTCACTGGAAAGAGTTTCTTCCTCATCTCCAGCCTACATCTGCCCTCCTCAAGATTCAATCCATTGCCTCTCATCCTATCACTATGAGCCCTTGGAAAAAGTCCCTTCCCAGCTTTCTTGTAGTCCCCTTCAGGTACTGGAAGCCACTCTAAGGTCTCCCTGGAGCCTCCTGCTCTCCAGGCTGAACAGCCCCAACTCTCTTAGCCTGTTCCCACAGGGGAGCTGCTCTGAGCTTCTGATCACCTTCGTGGCCTCCTCTGGACCCATTCCAGCCTTAGGCTTAGCCTTAGCCTTGAAGGATCTAGAGGAGAGGAGCAGCTATGTTTGGTTTTGTCCAGGCAGAATAAGGCTGATGATCTTTGCAAGGAAACCCCTTGCTCCAGCACACCCAAAGTAAAGATCCTGTCTTCTAGGCTGCACCTTCCCCTCTGGAGCAGATGCCAAGATGCTAAGTGCATGATCTCCTGAACCAAGGTGATGTCCTAGCCTCTTAATCAAGTCTTTCACTTGAAGAAGGGAAAGGAGGATCTAAAACCTTGCTTACAAACAGATCCTGGCTCTTCTTGGCAGAGACACCCTCAGTCCCCAGCAAATCTCTGTAGCAGGATGGGTGATTTTGAGCTGCTGGAAGGTGTCCAGAGAAAGGCAACAAAGCTGGGGAGGGGTCTGGAGCACAGCCCTGTGAGGAGAGGCTGAGGGAGCTGGGGTTGCTTAGCCTGGAGAAGAGGAGGCTCAGGGGAGACCTTCTTGCTCTCTCCAACTCCCTGAAGGGAGGTTGTAGGCAGGTGGGGGTTGATCTCTTCTCCCAGGCAAGCAGCACCAGAACAAGAGGACACAGTCTCAAGCTGTGCCAGGGGAGGTTTAGGCTGGATGTTAGGAAGAAGTTCTTCCTAGAAAGAGAGATTGGCCATTGGGGTGTGCTGCCCAGGGAGGTGGTGGAGTCCCCATCCCTGGAGGTGTTTAGGCAGAGCCTGGATGGGTGCTTGGTGCCATGGTTTGCTTAGATGGTGCTGGGTGATAGGTTGGACTCAATGATCTCTGAGGTCTTTTCCAACCTGGTTACTTCTGCATTCTGAATGGTTTGGGTTGGAAGGGACCTCTAAAGGCCATCTAGTCCAACCTGCTGGCAGTAAGCAAGGACACCTGCAGCTAGGTCAGGTTGCTCACAGCCCTCTTCAGTGTGACCTGGAATGATTCCAGAGATGAGGCAGATGGGAAGATGAGGAACTCACAGGGAAAAGCAGCTCAAGGAAGAGATCACAGGAGTGTTTTGTACCACAGGTCTGGATTAGAGAAGATCCCAGCTGGGATGGAAATGAGAATGGATTGCTAATGAGCAGAGCTAAAATATAGATCCATAGAAGAGCTGAAGTTGGAAGAGAGCTTTGAGATCATCCAGTGCCTCAAGGGGGCTCCAAAAAGGCAGCAGAAGGACTGAGCAGTGGTAGGATGAAGGGTAATGGTTGGAAATTAGAGAAGAGCAGATTCAGACTGGATGTCAGGAACAAGTTCTGCACCATGAGGGTGAGGGAACCCTGCCATGGGTTGCCCAAGGAGGTGGTTGAGGCCCCATCCCTGGAGCTATTCGAGGTGAGGCTCAACAAGGCTCTGAGCAACCTGACCTGGTGGAATATCTCCCTGCTGACTGCAGTGGGGTTGGACTGGATGACCTTTGGAGGTCCCTGCCAACCCAAACCATTCTATGATTCCATGATCTAATCCAACCCCTCACCCAGGGCTCCCAGCCCCACCACACCACTAAACCACATTCCCCAGCACCCTATTCACACACCTTCTACACCCCTCCAGGGATGGGGACTCCATCCCCTCCCTGGGCAGCCTGTTCCAAGGCCTGAGGACCCTTGTTTTGTGCAGCAACTTTCCCTTAAACCCAGCCTGGACCTCCCCTGGCACATCCTCCTGCTCAGGAAGGAGAAAGCAGGCCAGCAGAACCCACCAGGGCAGCAGAACATTGGGGGCTCAATAAATGTCACTGGGGCAAACTCACTCCTGATTAGCATTTGGGAGGGGGAGGGAAGGAAAATCCTGTGGGATTTCCTTCCTGCCAAAGGGACTTGTAGAGCAGTTGAGAGGTTTGGAGGAGGGTGATTGTTTTCCATGCTCTTGCCCAGGTTTTCAGTGCATCTCTCTCTCTCTCTCTCTCCAGAAGCCTGCTGGTTTCAACCCTGTGAAATCCCAGTCACTTCCCTCAGGGAGGGCTGGAAGTGTCAGGCTTGATTCAGTCCTGCAAAGGGATAAAGGGAACACCATCAGACAGCAGCCAGGGATGGCAGAAGTGGTTTTGTGTGGCACCAGTCTTGTTTAAGAAGGGTTGGGATTTCTGGCTGGGGCTGAGGAGGCGCAAGCTGGAAGCAGCCAGCTGCAAGAGCGAGAGGCAGAGCCCAGGCAGTGCTTTTAGAGCAGGCTGTGATTAACCAGGGGCCCCCACAGAGACATGAGGATGGTTTCAGATGAGTTATTTTAAGTGGTTTTAGATGTTTGCCTTGGCTCCATCAAGGTGATGCCCCTCTTGCTATTCCTCATGTCAGCTCTGGGCACTGGAGTTTATGTAAGAGCCTGCACTGCTTGCTTTGCAATTAACACATCCTGCAATTAGCAATCCCAAACACTGAACTCTTTCAGAGCTCTTCTCCCTGCTCCTAGGCAATATTTTACCTCTCACATGCTCTTGTCCTTGGACTTGAATTTATTATGGCACAGTGAACTGTGACTAATCCTTCTGAGCACAGGCACGCACCAGGAACCCAGCTCAGCCTCTCTCCTTCCAACTACTCCCCCAGCATCCACTCCAGAAAGAGGAGAGGGCCAGGCTCATTCAACATCTTTGTGGGTGCCATGGGCAGTGGCACTGAGTGCACCCTCAGCAGGTTTGCTGCTGACACCAAGCTGTGTGGTGCAGCAGACAGGCTGGAGGGAAGGGAGGCCATCCAGAGGGACCTGGACAGGCTGGAGAGGTGGGCACAAGCCAACCTCAGGAGCTTCAACAAGACCAAGGGCAGGGTCCTGCAGCTGGGTGGAGGCAATCCCAGGCACGAATCCAGGCTGGGCAGGGACTGGCTGGATAGCAGCCCTGAGGAGAGAGACTTGGGGGTGCTGGGGAAGGAGAAGCTCAACAGGAGCTCTCAGTGTGCACTTGCAGCCCAGAAAGCCAACCAGATCCTGGGCTGCATCAGGAGAAGTGTGGCCAGCAGGGCAAGGGAGGTGATTCTCCCCCTCTGCTCAGCCCTGGGGAGACCCCACCTGGAGTACTGCCTCCAGTTCTGGAGCCCCTATGACAAGAGGGATCTGGGGGTTCTGGACAGTGTCCAGAGAAGGCCAGGAGGATGAGCAGAGGGCTGGAGCACCTCTGCTATGGAGTCAGACTGAAGGAGTTGGGGCTGTTCAGTCTGGAGAAGAGAAGGCTCTGAGGAGACCTAATTGTGGCCTTCCAGTATCTGAAGGGGGCTACAAGAAAGCTGGGGAGGGACTTTTGAGGGTGTCAGGGAGTAATAGGACTGGGGGGGATGGAGCAAAACTAGAAGTGGGTAGATTGAGATTGGATGCTAGGCAGAAGTTGTTCCCCAGGAGGGTGGTGAGAGCCTGGCACAGGTTGCCCAGGAGGTGGTGGAAGCCTCCTGCCTGGAGGTGTTTGCAGCCAGGCTGGATGTGGCTGTGAGCAACCTGCTGCAGTGTGAGGTGTCCCTGGCCATGGCAGGGGGGTTGGGACTGGCTAAGCCTTGAGGTCCCTTCCAAGCCTGACAATTCTGTGATTCTAAATAGCAGAACCCCAGCCTGGTAGGGGGTGGAAGGGACCTCTGCAGATCATCCAATCCAAACCCCTGCTAAAGCAGGGGCAGCCACAGCAGGTGGCACAGAGCAGTGCCCAGGTGGGTTGGGAACAATTCCAGAGATGGAGACTCCACCACCTCTCTGGGCAGCCTGCTCCAGGGCTCTACCAGCCTCAAAGCAAAGAAGTTGCTCCTCATGTTTGGAGTGAAACTTCCTACATCCATTGCCTTTTGTCCTGTCCCTGGGCAGCACTGAACAAATCCTCCTGCCCTTTAGCTACTTATCACCACTGATAAGATCCCTCCTCAGTCATCTCTTCTCCAGGCTGAAAACCCCCAAGTCCCTCAGCCTTTCAGCAGTCCAACTCCTCACCCTCTCCAGAAAAGTCCAGTTCTGGGCACCTCAGTTCAAGAAGGACCTCAGGGAACTGCTTGAAGGAGTCCAGAGCAGAGCCACAAAGATGCTGAAGGGAGTGGAACATCTTCCTTAGGAGGAGAGACTGAGGGAGCTGAGGGCTCTGGAGCTTGGAGCAGAGGAGCCTGAGAGGTGACCTCATTGATGCTGATAAAGCTGTGCAGGGTGAGTGCCCAGAAAAGAGGGGGGGTGGTCAAACCAGACTCCCAGCATGGTAGGGGGCTGAAGGGACCTCTGGGGATCATCCAGTCCAACTCCTCTCCTACAACAGGAGCCCCCACAGCAGGTTTCACAATGTCCAGGTGGGGCTGGACTCTCTCCAGGAGACTCCACAACCTCTCTGGGCAGCCTGCTGCAGGCCTCCAGCAGCCTCACTGTGGCATTCAGGAGACAAGGAGAGTGAAGGAGGGTAAAGGGAGCTGAGGGCTCTTCAGCTTGGGGAAGAGGAGCCTGAGAGGTGACCTCATTGATGCTGATAAAGCTGTGCAGGGTGAGTGCCCAGAGGCTGGAGCCAGGCTCTGCTGGGGGATGCCCAATGCCAGCACAAGGGGCACTGGGTGGAAGCTGAGGCAGAGGAAGCTCCATGGCAACAGGAGGGAGAATTATTTCCCTGTGAGGCTGACAGAGCCCTGGAGCAGGCTGCCCAGGGGGGTGGTGGAGTCTCCCTCTCTGGAAACATTCATGACCCACCTGGATGTGTCCCTGTGTGAGCTGCTCTGGGTGACCCTGCTCGGGCAGGGGGGTTGGGCTGGATGATCTCTCGAGGTCCCTTCCAGCCCCTAACATTCTGTGATTCTGAGAACAGCTCCCTCCAAGGCCTGCTCTCAGCAGGAGGCACCTGCAGTTTGAAGAGGAGAAAGGCCATGAGGATGTTTTCATGAGGTGTTGGAGCAAGAGAGAGGAACTTCCCAGCAGCCAGGGTTCTAAGGCCATGTGGCAATGATACTCTGTCAGACTTTTCATCCAGCCTGGGCAGCTCAAATGTCAAAGAAGCCCCAGGCAGAGAGGTCCAGCTCCATTTTCTTCACTGACAGAGCCTAATCTCATGCATTTTTTCAGCCAGTGATTAAATGGGCTGAAGCCTTCTGCTGCTAACTAAGGACATTTACCAGCACTCCCCAGAGGAGCTGCTTCAGAATACAGAATGAACCAGGTTGGAAAAGAGCTCAGAGATCATCAGGTCCAACCTATCACCCAGCACCATCTCATCAACTAAACCATGGCACCAAGCACCCCAGCCAGGCTCTTCCTAAACACCTCCAGGGATGGGGACTCCACCACCTCCCTGGGCAGCACATTCCAATGGCCAATCTCTCTTGCTGGGAAGAACTTCTTCCTAACCTCCAGCCTGAACCTCCCCTGGCACAGCTTGAGACTGTGTCCTCTTGTTCTGGTGCTGGGTGCCTGGCAGAAGAGACCAACCCCCACCTGGCTACAGTCTCCCTTCAGGGAGTTGCAGACAGCAAGAAGGTCTCCCCTGAGCCTCCTCTTCTCCAGGCTAAGCAACCCCAGCTCCCTCAGCCTCTCCTCACAGGGCTGTGCTCCAGACCCCTCCCCACCTTTCTTGCCCTTCTCTGGACACCTTCCAGCATCTCAACATCTTTCCTAACCTGAGGGGCCCAGAACTGGACACAGGACTCAAGGTGTGGCCTAACCAGTGCTGAGCACAGGGGCACAATGACCTCCCTGCTCCTGCTGGCCACAGCCTGGGGCTGTTGAGCCTGGAGGAGAGCAGCCTGAGAGGGGATCTGATCAATGCTGATCAACAGCCATAGGGCAGGGGGCAAGAGGATAGGGGCAGACTCTTTTCAGTGGTGCCCAGCAATAGGACAAGAGGCAATGGGCTCAAACTGGAACCCAGGAGGTTCCATCTGAACACAAGGGAAAAGTTATTTGCTGTGAGGGTGCTGGAGCCCTGGGGCAGGCTGCCCAGAGAGGTTGTGGAGTCTCCTTGTCTGCAAAGATTCCAAACCCACCTGGGCACTGTGATCCTGGGCAAGCTGCTGTGGTGTCCCTGCTTTAGCAGAGGGCTTGAACTCAATGATCTCCACAGGTCTCTTCCAACCCCCTCCCACGCTGGGATTCTGTGCTGAGGAGGGAGACCTCTTCTGGTCCTTGCTGTTGTCTTCTCCTGCCCTCCTGCTCTCTGTCCTTTTGCTCCCATCCCAGTGGAAGGCACAGCGGTACAGCCACAGCCAGAGGGATGCTGAAGAGGTAACAGCAGGATCTCAAGTGACAGGAGACAGATGAGCACCAGGCTGGCTGGGAGGCAGGTTAAACAGAGGTGCCTCCATCCCCCAGCACAAGGTCCTCTCTGCCAGTTGTCATCCCCCACGGGCACCTAATGGAGCTCTTCCGCTCGCTCACTGAGCAGGCACCAGCTCCACCTGCTCCCAAAGCTCCCTCTCCCCCCCAGAACTGTGGGAAACTGCATCTGCCAGGATACCCATCATGTCCCACACAGGCTTGGGGTCCCCTCCTGCCACCAAGAATCACAGAGTGTTAGGGGCTGGAAGGGACCTCGAGAGATCATCCAGTCCAACCCCCCTGCCAGAGCAGGGTCACCTACAGCAGCTCACACAGGAACACAGCCAGGGGGGTTTTGAATATCTCCAGAGAGGGAGACTCCACCACTCCCCCGGGCAGCCTGCTCCAGTGTTCTGTTCAGCCTCACAGGGAAATAATTCTCCCCTCCTGTTGCCATGGAACTTCCTCTATCTCAGCTTCCACCACTGCCCCTTGTGCTGGCATTGGGCATCCCCCCAGCAGAGCCTGGCTCCAGCCTCTGGGCACTCACCCTGCACAGCTTTATCAGCATCGATGAGGTCACCTCTCAGGCTCCTCCTCTCCAAGCTCCAGAGCCCTCAGCTCCCTCAGGCTCTCCTCCTAAGGAAGATGTTCCTCTCCCCTCATCATCTTTGTGGCTCTGCTCTGGACTCTTTCAAGCAGTTCCCTGAGGTCCTTCCTGAACTGAGGGGCCCAGAGCTGGAGACAATATTCCAGCTGCAGCTTCAGCAGGGCAGAGCAGAGGGGAGGAGAACCTCTCTGGACCTACTGCCCACAGCCCTTCTAATCCACCCCAGAGTGGCTTTGGCCTTCTTGGCCACAATATCACATTGCTGGCTCAGGGTCAGCCTCCCATCCACTAGGACCCCCAGGTCCTGTTCCCCTTCCCTGCTCTCCAGCAGTTCAGTCCCCAGCCTGTACTGCTCCCTGGGGTTGTTCTCTCCCCAGGTGCAAGACTCTACCCTTGCCCTTCTTGAGCTTCATTCAGTTCCTCCCTGCCCAGCTCTCCAGCCTGCCCAAGCCCCACTGAATGGCAGCACAACCTTCCAGTGTGTCAGCCACTCCACCCCAGCTTGGTGTCATCAGCAAACCTGCTGAGAGTGCTCTCTCTTCCCCCATCCAGGTCACTGATGAATATATTGACCAGAACTGGTCCCACTGCTGACCCCTGAGGGGACTCCACTAGATACAGGCCTCCAACTGGACTCTAGGAAGAGTTGCACCACCACAAGGGGACAAAGGGGAAGCTTTGCTGCCCCTGCTGGGAGGTTTAGAGCTCCAGGGTGTGCCTGGCAGGCTGCCCAGCACCATCCATGACAGCCTCAGGGTTCCACCAGCTTTGCCTTTTTGCTGAGGAGTTGCCCAGAAGACAGTAAAAGAAATAAGTAACTAAAGGAATCAGTCACAGTCAAGCTCACATTGACCTGCAGCCTGCAGCCTGTGAAAACTACAGGAGAAAGCCTGATGGCTGCTTCCCTTTCCCCTGGCCAAAGTTATTGCATATAAATTGGGTATTGATTAGAGGCAGAAAATGCTAAGAAGCTGCTGTGGGAAAAACTGGAGGGTGGGAAGAAATTCAGACAGAAGAGCCACTTGGATTAGGAAGGAAAGCAAAGCAGGGAGAAGAAAAACCAAACATAGCCTTGCCCCTCAAGAGCCTCCCACTTCACACCAGGAAAGAGATCTCACTGGGAGTCACAGGAGCACAGGATCACCAAGGTTGGAAGAGACCTCAAAGATCATCAAGTCCAACCTGTCACCCAACACTTCATGACTACTAAACCATGGCACCAAGTGCCACATCCAATCCCCTCTTCAACACCTCCAGGGATGGGGACTCCACCACCTCCCTGGGCAGCACATTCCAATGGCTAACAACTCTCCCTGGGAAGAACTTTCTCCTAACCTCCAGCCTAAACCTCCCCTGGCACAGCTTGAGACTGTGGCCTCTTGTTCTGCTGATGCTTGCCTGGGAGAAGAGACCAACCCCCACCTGGCTACAACCTCCCTGCAGGGAGTTGCAGACAGCAAGAAGGTCTCCCCTGAGCCTCCTCTTCTCTCCAGGCTAAGCAACCCCAGCTCCCTCAGCCTCTCCTCACAGGGCTGTGCTCCAGACCTCCTCCCCAGCTTTCTTGCCCCTCTCTAGACACCTTCCAGCAGCTCAAAATCTTTCCTGACCTGAGGGGCCCAGAACTGGACACAGGACTCCAGGTGTGACCTCACCAGTGCTGAGTCCAGGGGCACAATGACCTCCCTGCTCCTGCTGGCCACACTGTTCCTGATGCAGGCCAGGATGCCCTTGGCCTTCTTGGCCACCTGGGCACACTGCTGCCTCATGTTCAGCCTACTATCAACCACTACCTCCAGGTCCCCTCTCTGCTTGGCTGCTCTCAGCCACTCTGACCCCAGCCTGTAGCTCTGCCTGGGGTTGTTGTGGCCAAATCCCTTGAGAGATTCAAGAGCAGACTTGGTGTGGCCCTTGGGCAGCCTGACCTAGTTGGAGGTGTCCCCTGTTGACTGCAGGGGGGGGTTGAAGAGGATGACCTTTGAGGCTCCTTTCCAACCAGATAGATTGTATGGCACCAGCAGCAGCCCTGAGGATGGCAGGTGGAGCTGTCTGTGGCTGTGCAGAGGCAGGGCTGGATGGGCAGGCTGAGTTTACTGTTTCAGTCCCCAGTGTGAAATCAAAGGGACTTTGGGAAAAAGGCTGCAGCAGCAGAGCTGAGCTGCCCTGGGAAATGTGGTGTGGAGAAGATAATTGTCCAAGGTGTGGGAATCCCAAGCTTTCCCACAGACTCTGCCTGCCCAGTCCTGGCCAGGCTGCCAGTTCTCTCCTGTCTGGAAAGGGAGAGGCTGTGTTTAATCTGGGGGTGAAAGGTAGGCTCCAGACTGAGGTGGCTGCAAGAGGGAGCTGCTGCATGAAGGGATGGACCTGAGCAGCTGCCTGAAGGTGCAGGTCCAGCCTGCACCCCCAAAAAAGCAGGGAGATAACTGCAGGGGAAAGGAGGAGAGAGTCCCAGACACAGAGAATTTGGGGCCAGGAGAAATCTGAGTGACACCAGCTGGGTGGGTAGGTAGGAGAGCCCTGAAAACAATTCTGTCTGGTGAGATGAGCCCAGGAAGCTGTGCCTGCTCTGGCCCCAACTGCTCTTCTCTGCAAAGAGCTGCCAGGGGTTTTGGCTAGACCCAAAGCAGCACTCACACCTCTGTTTTCTGCTTCTTGCTCACTCTGAACTTCCAAAGCTGCCCCACTGAAGGCAGAGTCCAGGAGCAACAGGACAGGAGGCAGGAGATGAAAGCCTCTGGCTGACCACAGAAGCACAGAATGGTCAGGGTTGGAAGGGACCTCAAGGCTCAGCCAGTCCCAACCCCCCCTGCCATGCCCAGGGACACCTCACACTGCAGCAGGTTGCTCACAGCCACATCCAGCCTGGCTGCAAACACCTCCAGGCAGGAGGCTTCCACCACCTCCCTGGGCAACCTGTGCCAGGCTCTCACCACCCTCATGGGGAACAACTTCTGCCTAATATCCAATCTCAATCTACCCATTTCTAGTTTTGCTCCATGCCCCCCCAGTCCTATTAATAGGACATTGATCCAGATGCTCCTGGAGGAATGGTGTCCAGCCAGAGGAGCACTGTGACTTCATGAGTACCTCTTCTGTTGCTTGTAGGAAAGACTCCCCATAGGTGTGGTCAGCTTCAGTGTGCTCCCAGGTCAGGGAACCTGAACACAGAACAGAGAATTAAACCAGGTTGGAAAAGACCTCAGAGATCATTGAGTCCCAACACCTATCACCCAGCACCATCTCATCAACTAAACCATGGCACCAAGCACCCCAGCCAGGCTCTCCCTAAACACCTCCAGGGATGGGGACTCCACCACCTCCCTGGGCAGCACATCCCCAGGGCCAATCTCTCTTGCTGGGAAGAACTTCTTCCTAACATCCAGCCTGAACCTCCCCCGGCACAGCTTGAGACTGTGTCCTCTTGTTCTGGTGCTGCTTGCCTGGCAGAAGAGACCAACTCCCTCCTGGCTACAACCTCCCTTCAGGGAGTTGCAGACAGCAATGAGGTCTCCCCTGAGCCTCCTCTTCTCCAGGCTAAGCAACCCCAGCTCCCTCAGCCTTTCCTCACAGGGCTGTGCTCCAGACCCCTCCCCAGCTTTCTTGCCCTTCTCTGGACACCTTCCAGCAGCTCAACATCTTTCCCAACCTGAGGGGGCCCCAGAGCTGGACACAGGACTCCAGGTGTGGCCTCACCAGTGCCAATCTCTCTGTCTCTGAGGAATTTCTTCCTGACATCCAGCAACCTGCAGTTTGTGGTAAGGCTCTGGAGGGGGCTGGGGAAGCTTCCCAGTGTGAGAACCAGCACCTCATCTCTCACTAGGCACCTGGGGTTGAGGCAGGAGAAACTGGGGAGGTAAACAAGGAGCTTCTCTGAGTGTATTTAGCCCACTTGAGGGTTGGCCATACTCTGCTGACACATTCTGCACAGGTCAGAAGGCAGTAATTACAGCTAATAAGGCCAAACTGTGTAATTAGCCTGCAAGGGCTTGGAGCTAGCAGGCAGGGCATGGCCATTACACACTGCTGAGGTGATCCACTGCCTATCCCCACTTGGCACACAAAGTCCAGGAGTGCCAGGGAGGGCAGCTGCTTTTTTTTCCCCTCAGCCTCCCTTTAGTTTGGAAAAAGAGGAGGCTGAGGGGAGACCTCCTGGCTCTCTGCAGCTGCCTGAAGGGAGGCTGTGGAGGGGCTGCTGCCTGGTCTCTTCTCCCAGGTAATTAGTGACAGAACAAGAGGGATCAGCCTCAAGCTGCAACTGGGGAGGTTCAGCCTGGACATCCCTGGAGGTGTTTAGGAAGAGCCTGGATGGGGAGCTTGGTGCCATGGTTTAGTTGATGAGATGTGTCTGGGTGATAAGTTGGACTCAATAATCTCTGAGGTCTCTTCCAACCTGGTTTGGTTCTATTCTATTCTACTCTATCCTATCCTATCCTATCCTATCCTATCCTATCCTATCCTATTCTATCCTATCCTATTCTATTTCTATTTCTATTTCTATTTCTATTCCTATTTCTATTCTACAGCTCCCTGAAAGGGGGTAGCTAGGTGGGAGTCAGTCTCTTCTCCCAAGCACAAAGTGATTAGGATAAGAGGAAATGGCCTCAAGTTGCACCAGGGAATGTTTAGGTTGGACATGAGGAACAATTCCTTCCCCCAAAGGGTTGTCAAGCCCTGGAGCAGGCCTGCCCAGGGCAGTGGTGGAGTCCCCATCCCTGGAGGGGTTTCAAAGCCATGTAGGTGCTGTGCTGAGGGACATGGATTTGTGGTGACCTGGCAGTGCTGGCTGAAGGGTTGGACCTGATGATCTTAGAGTCTCTTCCAACCCAAATGATCCATGAGCCTGTGTCTTTTACTGAAGCTCTGCAGCCCATCCTTACATGACATAAAAGCCAGGTTTTATTTCCTTCTGGTTCCTGTCTATTGGTTGTGACCAAAACAAATCTGTTTCCAAGAGGGCAAAACCTGAATCAAACAAAGCCAGAAGTGCTTGAGGGATATCCTGGACTGCAGTGAAGCTTCCCTTACAGGGTCAAGGAGGTAGTCAATATTAGAGCCAAGCAGCAGAATGAAATCAAGGGGCCACTGAAGAAGAGAGTGAGAAGATAGGGAGCCAAGTGGAATCCTAGAAAGCACTGGGTTGGAAGGGACCTTTAAAGGTCAACTAGCACAGCACTTGCTGCCTGCACACCGTGCCAGGCAAGCCTTGCTAATCCCTTTGATCAGCAGTGAGCCTGGGCTATGGTATCAGTGCACCCATCCCTACCCTGATCATGGCAAGTGCCCCAGAAAAGAGCCAGACAGGCAGAGCAGGATGTCAGGCTCCCTGCAGGGCTGGA
The DNA here is from genome assembly GCF_026170545.1 of Melanerpes formicivorus. NCBI lineage: Eukaryota > Metazoa > Chordata > Aves > Piciformes > Picidae > Melanerpes > Melanerpes formicivorus. The sequence continues at coordinate 197,695 of NW_027142609.1, read as the reverse complement.
GACCACCTGGGATAGTTGACCTTTTGCCAGAGGAAGCAACCTCCAGCCTTGATAACAGAGCTAATGCTCTTGTCCAGGACAAGAGAAATGCAACCCATGGGACAACACAAAGAAGCATTGTCATGGCAATGTTACCTCTGAATCATCCAGGACTTCTTTTCAAGGAGCATCACACCCCTCCCTGGAAACAGTGCTCACCCGTGGCAGCCTGCTGGCCACCTTGCACTGGGCTGAACTGGAAAGCAGTGGGTAGGGTAAAGCCTTGTAACCACCTGGTGAGAGAAGAAAGTCATTGCCACAAGAAGGAGGGGGAGAGAAGAAGAGGGGGAGAGAAGAACAACAACAAAAAAAAAGGAAAAAGGGGAAGAAGGAGGGAAGGAAGGAAGGAAGGAAGGAAGGAAGGAAGGAAGGAAGGAAGGAAGGAAGGAAGGAAGGGAGGGAGGGAGGAGGGAGGGAGGGAGGGAGGAGGGAGGGAGGGAGGGAGGGAGGGAGGAGGAAGGAAGGAAGGAAGGAAGGAAGGAAGGAAGGAAGGAAGGAGGGAAGAAGGAAGGAAGGAAGGAAGGAAGGAAGGAAGGAAGGAAGGAAGGAAGGAAGGAAGGAAGGAAGGAAGGAAGGAAGGAAGGAAGGAAGGAAGGAAGGAGGAAGGAAGGAAGGAAGGAAGGAAGGAAGGAAGGAAGGAAGGAAGGAAGGAAGGAAGGAAGGAAGAGGAAGGAAGGAAGGAAGGAAGGAAGGAAGGAAGAGGAAGGACAAGGAAGGAAGGAAGGAAGGAAGGAAGGAAGGAAGGAAGGAAGGAAGGAAGGAAGGAAGGAAGGAAGGAAGGAAGGAAGGAAGGAAGGAAGGAAGGAAGGGAAGGAAGGAAGGAAGGAAGGAAGGAAGGAAGGAAGGAAGGAAGGAAGGAAGGAAGGAAGGAGGAAGGAAGGAAGGAAGGAAGGAAGGAAGGAAGGAAGGAAGGAAGGAAGGAAGGAAGGAAGGAAGGAAGGAAGGAAGGAAGGAAGGAAGGAAGGAAGGAAGGAAGGAAGGAAGGAAGGAAGGAAGGAAGGAAGGAAGGAAGGAAGGGAAGGAAGGAAGGGAAAGAGGGAAAAGAAGAAAAAGGGGAAAGGAGAGGTGGGGAAGGATGCTGTGAGCTCCATCTTCTTTTTCTCTCCCTGGGGAATCACGTGCTGCCCATGATGCAGGCAATGAGCTCCCAAAGGTTCTGCTTTCTCCTCCCATGTGGGCAAGCCTCCGAGGAGCCGCCACTGCAGGCGGTAGAGCTCCTTGAGGCTTGAACACAAGCTAAGAAGGAAGAAGGTGGCCTGCAGAGCAATGTCAGAAGTAGCTGGGCAGGGCAGCTCAGGTCTCCAAGCATTCCCCAGGTGTTACTTTTGCACTCTTCAGATCTGCCTCCTTGCTCCTCTGTGGCCAAACCCTCTGTCCACTGCCTGGTGAGGAGTGTGGATCCACTGCCCCATCATGACAGCAGCAACTCCTCTCTCACAGCAGCTCTGAGAGGCTTAATTAGTTGATATTTGGCAAACCACTCCGAGCCCCGGAGATGAAGGATGCAGAACATCCAAGGAAAGAGATTGCTGACAACAGACCCCAAAGCTTAGGAGGAAAGGGATCCATCCAGAGTGACCAGAGTGGCCATGGTGGTGCTGGGTTGGGGGTGCTTGGACTGGATGCTCTTGGAGGGCTTTTCCAACCCAAATTATTCTGTGATCCTGTGACCTGGACAGGCTGCAGAGCTGGGCACAAGCAAACCCTCAGGAGGTTCAGCAAGACCAAGGGCAGGGTCCTGCAGCTGGATGGGACAATCCCAGGGCACTGATACAGGCTGGGCAGGGACTGGCTGGAGAGCAGCCCTGAAGAAAGGGCCTTGGGGGTGCTGGGGGAGGAGAAGCTCAACAGGAGCCAGCAGTGAGCACTTGCAGCCCAGAAAGCCAATCTGAGTCTGGGCTGCAGCAACAGAAGCATAGCCAGCAGGGCCAGGGAGGGGATTCTCCCCCCTCTGCTCCACTCTGCTGAGACCCCACCTGGAGTACTGCATCCAGTTCTGGAGCCCCTAGCACAGGAAGGATCTGGAGGTGCTGGAAGGTGTCCAGAGAAGGGCCATGAGGATGAGCAGAGGGCTGGAGCTGCTCTGCTATGGAGACAGACTGAGGGAGTTGGGGCTGTTCAGTCTGGAGAAGAGAAGGCTCCCAGGTGACCTAATTGTGGCCTTCCAGGATCTGAAGGGGGCTCCAAGAAATCTGGGGAGGGACTTTGGAGGGTGTCAGGGAGTAATAGGACTGGGGGGGATGGAGCAAAACTAGGAGTGGGTAGATTGAGATTGGATGTTAGGAAGAAGTTGTTGCCCATGAGGGTGGTGAGAGCCTGGCACAGGTTGCCCAGGGAGGTGGTGGAAGCCTCCTGCCTGGAGGTGTTTGCAGCCAGGCTGGATGTGGCTGTGAGCAACCTGCTGCAGTGTGAGGTGTCCCTGGGCATGGCAGGGGGGTTGGAACTGACTGCCTTGAGCTCCCTTCCAACCCTGACAATTCTCTGATTCTCTGCCCTCTGCTTTGCCAGCCCAGAAGGCCTGGGCTTGGTTTGACCCTCACTCCTCACCGGTGCCACGGGGCATGGTGAAGCTGCAAAGCCACCTAAGGGAGCCTTGCCTGCTGTGTGCCAGCTCCCTGAAACCCAGCCTTGCATGTGACACTAATGACATCTTGCAGAAATGTAATTAGCCTTCATTGATGGTGAGGTCCATCAGGGAGGATTCAGAGGCTGAGGGAAGTGGGCTCCTGTGGGTGCCAACTGAGGCTGGTGCTTTGAAAGCTGCATTAGGGAAGGAGGGGGAGAGAGGGGAAATAGCAAGGAAAATGTTCTAATATTACTTAATTACCCCAAGACAACCTCAGATGTAATGGAGCTTGGAGGGCTAAATGAGGGCTGTGTGTGTGAGACTGCCTGAGCCTGATGCATTTATAATGAGAGCTCACACTAAAAGGTCTCCATGGAGGGACAGGAGGGCAAAGAGGACAAGAAGGGGGCACAGGAGGTACCACAAGGTACCCAAACAGATGCCCACCCCCTGGTGGCACACCTAGGCAGCTACTGAAAGCCTCCAGAGAAGGAGACTCCACCACCTCTCTGGGCAGCCTGCTCCAGGGCTCTGCCACCCTCACTGGTTTCCCTCATGTAGAGTTGGAACCTCCTGTGTTGCAGTTTGGATCCACTGCCCCTTGTCCTGTCACAGGGCACCACTGGAAAGAGCCCTGGCCCCTTCCTGACACCCACCCTTCAGCTATTTATAGACATCACCAAGCTCCCCCCTCCAGCTTCTCCAGGCCTCTCAGCCTTTCCTCCTCAGACAGATCTTGCAGCCCCTTCCTCATCCTTCCAGTTGTCTGAGGTCCTTCCCCTCTGCTCAGGGCTGCTGGCCAGGCTGGAGGGAGGGAGGACAGGAGATGAAGGGTGTGGATGTGGCTACAGCACTGCCCAGCAACCCACATGCTCTGGAGTGGCATCACTCAGAATCCCAGGCTGGTTGGGGTTGAAAGGGACCTCCAAGAGCCATCTAGTGCAGACCCCTGGCAGTCAGCAGGGACATCAGCCCAGGGAGGTGGTGGAGTCAGCATCCCTGCAGGTGTTCAAAAAGGGATTGGATGTGGCACTTGAAGCCATGGTTTAGTTGTCAGGAGGTGTTTGTTAGGTACTAGGTTGGGCTTGATGATCTCTGAGGTCTTTTCCAACCTGGCTGATTCTGTGATTCTACAGAGCAGGCTGCTCAGAACCTGAAAACAAAGCCCAGAACAACCTGGAATGGTCCCAGGAATGGGGGGGAAGGGGGGAGCATGTACCACCTCTCTGGGAAGCCTGGGCCAGTGTCTCACCAGCCTCAGTGTAACAAACTTTCTTCCATCCAGTCTAAATCTCCCATGGTTTGGATGCTAAAACCCCACCAAAATCCCTGAACACCCCCAACACAATGTGCAAGGGCTGCCACCTCATACTGCCTGGGAGACAGCTCTCCATCCATCCATCCATCCATCCATCCATCCAGACCCACACCTGATTCATCTCAGCCTCTCAGCTCCCTTCCCCAGCTCTGGGAACAGGAGCAGAAGCTGCCCTCAGGGCAGGGCTGGCCCTGCAGATGAGCAACCTTCCCCGTGGTGGTCAGGGTTTGGCCCCATGGCTCCCATTAGGGTTCATGGGAAGCTCAGGCAGCCTAACCCCAGCCCTGTAAAGCATCCCTTTTAGCCACCCCAGCAGAGGCTCAAGGCAAGGCTCACAAGCCCATTCCAGCCCTGATTTCCATACTGCACAGAAGGAGACAGTAAAATCCAAATGGTTTTATGGCAATCAAACCTCATTTCAGTGCTCTGCTGCTAACTACCACTCAGCCTGGAAGCAGCTCTGTCTGTGCAGGAGGGGTTTGGAGGGACACAAAGAGCTTTTCTCCTCACCCCTGGAGACACTCCAAGCCCACCTGGACATGGAATGGTTGGAAGGGACCCTTGGAGATCACAGTATCACTTAGGTTGGAAAGGACCTCGAGGATCATTGAATCCAACCTATCAACACAGACCCCATGACTAGACCATGGCACCAAGTGCCACATCCAATCTCCTCTTGAACGCCTCCAGGGGTCGATGACTCAACCACCTCCCTGGGCAGCCCGTTCCAATTATGAATTACTCTCTCTGGGAAGAACTTCCTCCTCACCTCGAGTCTAAAACCTCCCCTGGCACAGCTTGAGACTGTGTCCTCCTTGTTCTGGTTGCTGCTTGCCTGGGAGAAGAGGCCAACCCCTTCCTGGCTACAACCTCCCTTCAGGTAGTTGTAGAGGGCAATGAGGTCTCCCCTGAGCCTCCTCTTCTCCAGGCTAAGCAACCCCAGCTCCCTCAGCCTCTCCTCACAGGGCTGTGCTCAAGGCCTCTCCCAGCCTTGTTGCCCTTCTCTGGACACCTTCAAGTGTTTCGATGTCCTTCCTAAACTGAGGGGCCCAGAACTGGACACAGGACTCAAGGTGTGGCCTAACCAAAGCAGAGTCCAGGGGCACTATGACCTCCCTGCTCCTGCTGGCCACACTATTCCTGGTGCAGGCCAGGATGCTATTGGCCCTCCTGGCCACCTGGGCACACTGCTGGCTCATATTCAGGTGGCTGTCGATCAGCACCCCCAGGTCCCTCTCTGTTTGGCAGCTGTCAGCCACTCTGACCCAGCCTGTAGCTCTGCATGGGGTTGCTGTGGCCAAAGTGCAGCACCTGGCACTTGGACTTGTTGAATGCCATCCCACTGGACTCTGCCCATCTGTCCAGTCGGTCGAGGTCCCTCTGCAGACCCTTTCTACCCTCTAACTGACCAACATCTTGCTCCCAGCTTGGTGTCATCTGCAGATTTGCTGATGACTGACTCAATGCCCTCATCCAGATCATCAATGAAGATGTTAAAGAGCACAGGGCCCAGCACTGATCCCTGGGGCACACCACTGGTGCCTGGCTGCCAGCTGGCTGTGGCACCATTCACCACCACTCTCTGGGCTCAGCCCTCCAGCCAGTTCCTAACCCAGCTCAGAGTGCTGCTGTCCAAGCCAGGGGCTGACAGCTTGGCCAGCAGTTTGCTGTGGGGGACAGTGTCAAAGGCCTTGCTGAGGTCCAGGTAGACCACATCCACAGGCCTCCCCCACATCCACCAGACGGGTCACCTGATCATAGAAGGAGATCAGGTTGGAGATAATCTAGCCACAAGCCCTCTGCCATGGGCAGGGACACCTCTCACTAGCCCAGCTTGCTCAAGGCCTCTTCCAACCTGGCCTTGAGCACCTCCAGGGAGGGGACATTACCTTCTTCCCTGGGCAACCTGTTCCACTGTCTCAGCACCCTCACTGGAAAGACTTTCTTCCTCATCTCCAGTCCAAGTCTGCCCTCCTCAAGCTTCAACCCACTGCCCCTCATCCCATCACTACAAGTCCCTCCTTAGCTGTCTTGTAGCCCCCTTCAGATTCTGACAGGCTGCTCCAAAGTCTCCCCTGGAGCCTTCTTTCCCCCAGGCTGAGCAGCCCCAGCTCTCCCAGCTTGCCCTCATGAGAGAGGTTCCCCAGCCCTCTGATCATCTTTGTGGCCTCCTCTGGACTTGCTCCAGCAACTCCATGTCCCTTTTATGCTGGGGACCCCAGAACTGGACACAGTACTGCAGGTGGGGTCTCAGAGAGCAGAATGGAGGGGCAGAGTCACCTCCTTTGCCCTGCTGGTCACAGTGCTTTAGATGCAGCCTAGGGCACTGCTGGCCTTCAGGGCTGCAAGTGCACAGTGCCAGCTCATGTTGCTGGGTAAACCTTGGGTAGGTGAACCTGCCTTGGCAGGGGGGGTTGGACTCACTGACCTCCAGATGTCCCTTCCATCCCCAGCCTTTCTGGGCTTCTGTGGCTGCTGCTTGCCCAGCAAAAGGATCTTTAAAGCTGCTCAGTTGTTTCTCCTGAGAAATAGCTGTGAAGAGTTCAGAAGAATCACAGAATGGCAGGGGGTGGAAGGGACCTCTGGAGATCCCAGAGTCCAAACCTCCTGCCAGAGCAGGATCACCTAGGGCAGGTCACACAGGAGCACATCCAGATAGGTTCTGAAAGGTCTCCAGGGAAGGAGATTCCACAACCTCTCTGGGCAGCCTGCTCCAGGGCTGCAGCACCCTCACTGTAAAGATGTTTTCCCTCCTGTTGAGTTGGAACTTCTTGCTTACAGAACACAGAATTAACCAGGTTGGAAAAGAGCTCAGAGATCATCAAGTCCAACCTATCAGCCAGCACCATCTCATCAACCAAAAGCATGGCACCAAGGGCCTCATCCAGGCTCTTTCACAGTATCACCAAGGTTGGAAGAGACCTCAAAGATCATCAAGTCCAACCTGTCACCACAGACCTCATGACTAGACCACGGCACCAAGTGCCACATCCAAATCCCCTCTTGAACACCTCCAGGGATGGGGACTCCACCACCTCCCTGGGCAGCACATTCCAACGGCTAACAACTCTCTCTGGGAAGAACTTTCTCCTCACCTCCAGCCTAAACTTCCCCTGGCACAGCTTGAGACTGCGTCCTCTTGTTCTGGTGCTGGTTGCTAGAGAGAAGAGACCAACCCCCACCTGGCTACAACCTCCCTTCAGGGAGTTGTAGAGAGCAATGAGGTCTCCCCTGAGCCTCCTCTTCTCCAGGTTCTTCCCAGCTCCCTCAGCCTCTCCTCACAGGGCTGTGCTCCAGACCCCTCCCCAGCTTCCTTGCCCTTCTCTGGACACCTTCCAGCAGCTCAACATCTTCCCTAACCTGAGGGGCCCAGAACTGGACACGATGCTCACAGTCCCAAACAACCTGACCTGGAATGGGTCCAGGGATGGAGCATCTACCACCTCTCTGGTCCACCTGGGGCAGGGTCTCACAGGATTTCATCCTTCCATCCAGTCTAAAACTCATGGCATGGACCCCAAAACCCCATACAAACCCTTTCACACCCCATAAAATGTGTCAGAGCTGCTAGCTCATACTGATGGCAAGACATGCCTCCATCCATCCAGATCCAAATCCAAGGTGTTTTTGGCCTCTCAGCAGCATCCATCCCCAGGAGGGTGGTGAGAGCCTGGCACAGGTTGCCCAGGGAGGTGGTGGAAGTCTCCTGCCTGGAGGTGTTTGCAGCCAGGCTGGATGTGGCTGTGAGCAACCTGCTGCAGTGTGAGGTGTCCCTGGGCATGGCAGGGGGGTTGGAGCTGGCTGAGCCTTGAGCTCCCTTCCAACCCTGACCATTCTATGACTCCATGATCCTCCCCAGGTGGGGAGCTGGGATTTGAGTCTTAGCTGAGGCTTTCAGAGAGCCACTACATCTTCTCTGCTGATTGCTGCTTCTCCAGCTAAAGGATGTTTAATGTTTCTGTTTAATGTTCATTGTTTCACTTGGGAGAAATTGCTGTGAAGAGTCACCCCAGGAGAGGAGCACTGAAGGGTTTGCTGCTTTTTCTTCCCTTTTTTTGTTCAAGACAGCACTAATGGGAAGCCCTGCCCATGGCAGGGAGGTGTGAGCTGGGAGCTGCTCTGCCATGGGTGACAAATAGCTGTTAGCACTGAGCTCCCCTGTCACTGGAGGAATGAAGGCTATGGAGATCAAACAGCCTTTTGGTGGGAACAGAATGCATTATTTATCACCAATTAATCCTTCCTCTCTCTTCCCCCCCCCCCCCCCCCCCCCCTCTTTCCTTGTTCACTAGAAAGCCTGAGCAAGCAGGACTAGGGTTAGAGGCAGCACTGACGAGCAAGGGGACCTAGCATAGAATGGTCAGTGTGGGAAGGGACCTCAAGGCTCAGCCAGTCCCAACCCCCCTGCCCATGGCCAGGGACACCTCACACTGCAGCAGGTTTGCTCACAGCCACATCCAGCCTGGCTGCAAACACCTCCAGCCAGGAGGCTTCCACCACCCTCCCTGGGCAACCTGTGCCAGGCTCTCACCACCCTCACTTCTGCCTAACATCCAATCTCAATCTACCCATTTCTAGTTTTGTTCCATTCCCCCCCAGTCCTATCACTCCCTGACACCCTCAAAAGTCCCCTCCTCAGCCTTCCTGTAGCCCCCTTCAGATACTGGAAGGCCACAATGAGGTCACCTCAGAGCCTTCCCTTCTCCAGACTGAACAACCCCAACTCTCTCAGTCTGTCTCCATAGCAGAGGTGCTTTATCCCTCTGCTCATCCTCATGGCCCTTCTCTGGACACCTTCCAGCACCTCCAGATCCTTCCTGTATTAGGGGCTCCAGAACTGGACACAGAGCTCCAGCTGTGGGTCTCAGCAGAGTGGAGCAGAGGGGGAGAATCCCCTCCCTGGCCCTGCTGGCTATGCTTCTGTTGTTGCAGCCCAGGCTCAGGTTGGCTTTCTGGGCTGCAAGTGCTCACTGCTGGCTCCTGTTGAGCTTCTTATCCCCCAGCACCCCCAAGGCCTTTTCTTCAGGGTTGCTCTCCAGCCAGTCCCTGCCCAGCCTATATCAGTGCCTGGGATTGCCCCAACCCAGCTGCAGGACCCTGCCCTTGGTCTTATTGAACCTCCTGAGGTTGGCTTGTGCCCACCTCTCCAGCCTGTCCAGGTCCCTCTGGATGGATCCAGAGTGTGGCCCAGCATGTTGAGGGAGATTCTCCTCCCTCTCTACTCTGCCCTAGTGAGGCTGCATCTGGAGCATTGGATCAGCTCTGGGTTGTCCAGTTTGAGAGAGACAGGGAACTCCTGGAGAGAGTCCAACAGAGGGCCAAGCAGATGCTGAGGGGACTGGAGCATCTCTCTGGCAAGGAGAGGCTGAGGGAGCTGGGGTTGCTTAGCCTGGAGAGGAGGAGGCTCAGGGGAGACCTTGCTGTCTCTAAGTCCCTGAAGGGAGGTTGTAGCCAGGAGGGGGTTGGTCTCTTCTCCCAGGCACCCAGCACCAGAACAGGAGGACACAGTCTCAAACTGCTCAGGGGGAGGTTTAGGCTGGAGGTTAGAAAGAAGTTCTTCCCAGCAAGAGAGATTGGCCACTGGAATGTGCTGCCCAGGGAGGGGTTGGGGTCAAGGTCCCTGGAGGTGTTTAAGACCAGCCTGGATGAGGCACTCAGTACCAGGGTCTGGTTGATTAGTTAGGGTTGGGTGATGGACTTGGTGATCTTGGAGGTCTCTTCCAACCTGGTTGATGATTCTGTGACCACCAAGGGACACTGAGAGACATCAGCAAGAGCCTGCACCCATTCCCAGCTGCTTGACAAGGTCTTGCAAGATCCATGCTTGCATTAAAAAGGAATTAAAAGGTTTTCCACTCCAGTGGCTTGCCCAAAAAGCCTGCATACTAAGCAGCCAGTGCACAACCTAGGAGCCTGAATGAAAGCTTCATAAATAAAAAACCCCACCACCCCCCAGACCCCAGGCTGGCAGTCATTGAATCCCATCATGAAGGATGACACTGGGGAGGCAGTGCCCTTCTCCTGCCTGCAGGACCATGCTGGAACAGCTGTTTCCCGTGGGGAAACCCTGGAACTCGTGGGGGAGTCATTCACATTTGCAGGCGACATCAAATTGGGAGCAGTTGTTGATCAGTTAGGGGGAAGAAGGGCTCTGCAGAGAGACCTCGAATGACTGGACAGATGGGCAGAGTCCAACAGGTTGGCATTCAACAAGTCCAAGTGCCAGGGGCTGCACTTTGGCCACAACAACCCCAGGCAGAGCTACAGACTGGGGTCAGAGTGGCTGAGAGCAGCCAGGCACAAAGAGACCTGGGGGCACTGATTGACAGAAGCTGAACATGAGCCAGCAGTGTGCACAGGTGGCCAAGAAGGCCAAGGGCATCCTGGCCTGCATTAGGAACAGTGTGGCCAGCAGGAGCAGGGAGGTCATTGTGCCCCTGGACTCAGCACTGGTTAGGCCACACCTTGAGTCCTGTGTCCAGTTCTGGGCTCCTCAATTTTAGAAGGACATTGAGACACTTGAAGGTGTCCAGAGAAGGGCAAGAAAGCTGGGGAGGGGTCTGGAGCACAGCCCTGTGAGGAGAGGCTGAGGGAGCTGGGGTTGCTTAGCCTGGAGAAGAGGAGGCTCAGGGGAGACCTTCTTGCTGTCTCCAAGTCCCTGAAGGGAGGTTGTAGCCAGGTGGGGGTTGGTCTCTTCTCCCAGGCAAGCAGCACCAGAACAAGAGGACACAGTCTCAAGCTGTGCCAGGGGAGGTTTAGGCTGGAGGTGAGGAGAAAGCTCTTCCCAGAGAGAGTTGTTAGCCATTGGAATGTGCTGCCCAGGGAGGTGGTGGAGTCCCCATCCATGGAGGTGTTCCAGAGGGGATTGGATGTGGCACTTGGTGCCATGGTCTAGTCATGAGGTGTTGGGTGACAGGCTGGACTTGATGATCTTTGAGGTCTCTTCCAACCTTGGTGATTCTGTGATACAGCACCTGGAGGGGGCTACAGGAGAGCTGGAGAGGGACTTTTTATAGGGGCTTGTGGTGACAGGACAAGGAGCAACAGCTTTAAAGTGTAGCAGGGAAGATTTAGATTGGATATGAGGAAGAAGTTCTTTACTATGAGGATGGTGAAACAGTAGAATGGGGTTACTCAGAGAAGCTGTGGACAGCTCATCCCTGGAAGCGTTTAAAACCAGGCTGAGATTCA